>NC_048433.1:9206257-9377992 GCF_004353265.1 Vitis riparia | reverse complement strand
TCCACTTGTTTGGATGTTTTAAAAATTTTTGGGACATCATATGGCTTGGATGTTTTTTAAATAGGTTCGGTACACTTAGAAGGTAGTGGAATGATTTCCGGAAAAATCCAAATCCAAAAATACTAAAAAATTCACAAGGGTATAAAGAATGTGAGCAATCCTCACATTCTTCGTACCCCCCCAATTCTCCACTTCTTTGGAGTTTTTAAAATTTTTTGCGACATCATATGGTTTGGATGTTGTTTAAATAGGTTCGTTACACATAGAAGGTGGTCAAATGATATCTGGAAAAATCCAAATCCAAAAATACTAAAAATTTCAAAAGGGTATGAAGAATGTGAGGAATTCTCACATTCTTCGTACCCTCCCAATTCTCCACTTGTTTGAAGTTTTTAAAATTTTTTGGGACTTCATATGGTATAGATATTGTTTAAATAGGTTCATTACACTTAGGAGGTGGTGAAATGATTTCCGGAAAAATCCAAATCCAAAAATACTAAAAAATTCACAAGGGTACGAAGAATGTGAGGATTCCTCACATTCATCGTACCCTCCCAATTCTCCACTTCTTTGGACTTTTTAAAATTTTTTGGGACATCATATGGCTTGGATGTTGTTTAAATTAGTTTGTTACACTTGGGAGATGATCAAATGATATCTGGAAAAATCCAAATCCAAAAATACTAAAAAATTCACAAGGGTACGAAGAATGTGAGGAATTCTCATATGCTTTGTACCCTCCCGATTCTCCACTTGTTTGAAGTTTTTAAACTTTTTTTGGAACTTAATATGGCTTGGATATTGATTAAATAAGTTCATTACACTTAGGAGGTCATCAAATGATTTCTGGAAAAATCCAAATCCAAAAATACTCAAAAATTCAGTAGATTTTGAGTGTGTGAAATGGATCGAAAAATTCAAAATGGAAATTTACCGAAAAAATACATGAGGGGTTTGGATTTCCATATTGTTAGTAATTATACCTTTTTCGTATTTTCAATATTTCAACCAATTTTTTTGAAAAGCTAAGAAATAATTTAATCATATATTCTCAATTAATAATTAGTACACAACTAATATAATTTTAATTTAATATATATATTATAAAATTTAGTTCTAGTTTTCCCATTTTTTTAACTTCATAAACCAATTATATTGCTTTTCACACTTCAAATATTCGTAAAATTTTTGTTAACAAATTATTTGATGTTAAAATAAATTAAATTTAGTTTTCCTTAATTTATAAATTATATCACCAAATTCTTTATAATTTTTTTTATTTATTTTAAATTTAATTTTTATGTGGGGTTTATTCATTTTATAGTACAAAAATAAATAAACTGTAATTTATTTTTTCAAAATTTTCTTTATTTTCTGTTTCATAAAAAAAATTTCCTAAACAAAATAATTACATTAAACAAATTTATAATTGGTTAATGTAATAAATGTAACAATGTGTGTTGCATGGGATTATTTCCCATGGCAACCGGTTGGGTGACCTCAAGAAGTGGTTTTGTTTTTTTTTTTTTTTTAATTTAGCATGTCATGTGTCTCTACCCTATTAGCCAAAAAAAGTGGGTATGGTACCGAAAAGTGCTTTTCAGTACCATAGCAAGACCCATAAAATTATATTACTTTAATTTAAAACCAAATTCATAAAAAACACCCCTAAAAATAACTTCAACAACTAACATTTCAGGCCAAATTCACATAAGCCCTAAAACCTAATACAGTGAAATTTTCGAGGAAATATTATCCAAGGCAATTTTAAATCAAATTCACACCAGTCCTAAAATCTAAGTAGAGGAACCACTTTTTGATCAAGACTTACAGGCTGTTGTCATTTCCAGGCAGTAGTAAATGTACATGCCACTGACCCATGAGTCATCCCATCACAGTTTAAAGTCCCGATAAATTGTTTGCTTGGGAAGACAAACACTTTCCAATAAAGCTGTTTCAAATTCACTCCCGTCAACTGTGAAAAAGTCCATTAATGCGACTATTTACTCTTGCATCTCCTTCACTCTTCCCGTTGAACAAGAGGAGATTCAAAGAAACCTTTCATCTCTCTGTTTGTTGGAAGTTGCAAGACTCTGGATTATGAGGTAACCTTCAGACAATGCATCTTCTTACACACTTTCTTCCTTTTTTCTTTTTTCTTTTTCGTGTGTTTCCTCCACTCTTAGTAAACCCAAATGAATTTCTCAAGGAAAAAGAAATTGGCACTATCTTCTTCCAGTTAGTCATGATGCAGTAACAAAATTAAACGCCCAAAGAGAATCACTATCTGTGGATCCATTCTATTTTCTCCTCTTCTGATTTCCTTGTCGCCATCTTTTCAACCGTGTGGTAAATGGGACGGTGTAATGTGTAAGCAAGTGATGATTTCAAGGAATAGTTCACCATATCTCAACTATTAACCTTCTGATTTGCTTGTTTGTCCTAGTGTGTTTTCTTTTTTCTTTTTTCCTGATTTTTTTTTATCATATACAAAAACTAATGTTTATCGTATGTAATACTAATCCATTATATTTTGTTTCCATGGGATGAAGGCTCTATAAGTTGAGTTGGACTCTTTTATGATTGGCTTTAATGTTTCATGATTAGATTTATTCTTTGAGTGTTGGCTGAGAGTGGGATCAAAACATTCCTCAAGCACTTTGGAAGCTCTTTTGAACACGAACTTCAGTAACATTAATGGCTCCTTCGTCTGGGGGTATGCTGTTGGCTTCAACATCTTTTGATGTTGTGATTTAATTTTTATGAATGATATACCTTCCTTTGGAGACTATCTTTGGATTATATATGTCAAGAAATCAATAGTTTGATTTCTCATTGCAATGAGGTAGTTTTGAATATTGGATTATATATGTCAAGTATGACTCTCGTGTTTTGAAGGGTGTAAAATAAATATACCTTATAATATATAAATTCTTTATTTTTGCAAAATGCTAAGGTGCCAAAATCAATTATTGAATTTCAGAATTTGAAATTTGGACCATTGAATGTATATGAGGAGATTTAGAATATTGAATAAGGGTATAAATAAATGAGATAAGGTATAAGGGAATAAATAAATGAGACTCTTGAAGATGTGTATATGATATTACCTATTTTGTGGGATTCGATGCCTACTGAAAAATGTTTTGTTTGACATTTTAAATGGATCCCATATATTTTTTTTTTTGATATATAGCCATAATAATCAACTTCCATATTTGTTAACTTCAATTTTCAACCCCTTTTGAATTCTTAAAGTTCATTATGGATTTCTTTTAGGACTATGTAATATGTGTTGTTTTATTTTATTTTTTTCTATTAGCTTGCTCTTATGTTTAAAAAGTATTAGTCCAAATGGGAATAATAATTATGAAATTAGAAATTATCCAAGTTGGCTATGCTTTAATTATTCACCTAAACAAGTGCTTTTATGATTTTACATTGAGTTGATTCATCATGAGATGGAAAAATAGAAATTTTTTATTTACATTTTGAATTCTAAGTTTTTTTTACTTTGAATTTTAAACAACTACATTCATTTGTAGTTGAAAATGATAAGCAATGGCATTTTTTCTCAATTCATTTTTTGTAGTGTAGGTTATTTCTTATGGATGAAAATTGTCAATGGCATGAGCAAAGTCGGAAAAATGGAGGGGTACTTAAAAGAGAGGTATGCAATTGACTATATTTTATACATCTGATCACAATTCAATCATGATTTAATTATGTTATAATTATTTTAAGATATAAAATAAAGAAGATGAGCGATCCCTAAAACTTAGAATTGAATTGATGTTGTTGAGCTTCTAATAATGAATATTAATATTATGGGTTCACACCTATTATACATTTTCAAACGAAAGAAATGTATCAAATTATTATTTTTGGAGACTTTTTTTAAAATTTTTTTTATTACTAAAAGTGCAAGACCTAACATTAGCATTAAGCTTTAATGCTATAAATTAAAACTTTAACCCCATTAAAACTTTGACCCCATCCACTTATCGTTGAGATCCAAAATGTTGAGTTTTCTCAAATTTTGGCCCTTGAAAGTAATGTCAAGCACAATTATAGTTTATTATTAGTGATAGCAAGTTGCAATAACATGGTTGATAGAACTTTTAATTTTGGTCATTATAAGCTATTATTTAGTTATTTAGTTTTGAAGACATAATTTTGGAGCTAAAGTTTTGACAATTGATTAACCTCTAATAGGGGGAGATAAGAGAGATCTAGTTTTTACTTATGAAGTATTTAGTAAAATTCTACGGTACCGATACCTTGGTACCGGTACCTCGGTACCATACCGAAAAAATAGTCTTGGCCATTGGAACAATTTTCCTCACTCTATATAAATAATTATTAATTATCCATGTGTATTTTGATTAAATCTCTACCATGGATTGAAATTTCGATTTTTATCAATGATATTTTATGAATTAAAATTAATTTGATAAGATAAATTATTAATAATTTGAATTATTTAAATAAATTAATGTTAATAGAAAAAGTTGTTACCACATATTTTTAATAAAATTTTAGAAATTAAATCTCAAATAAATTGTTTTATATAAATTAATTTAAATTTTCATTTATAATGTAATAAAATTAGACTTTTGAACATTTGAATTATAAAAATTTTAGTGTTAGAAAAGTTAGAAGCAGTTTCTAAAATCACTATCAAAACATACACTTAATTATATTTGACTTTCTTTATATCTGAAAGGAAATGGAAAGAGGATAATATCCAATAATGAAGTTTATTGGTAGATAATATCCAATAGTGGAAATTGGATATTAGAATAAAATAAATAAATAAATTATGAGATATATATGATACTGTAACATTATAATTCTGTAGAAGTAAAAGATAATAAATAATAAATAAATAAATAAAAGATAATAATAATAATAATGCAACACTTGAACTTAAAGACTCACCTGTTGCAAACAATGAAATGTAGATAATATCCAAGGAAAATTCTATAGTACCACTTCGGTACCTACCGAAAAAATAGTTTTGGCCATTGGATGAATATGGTTCAATCCGGATCGTCCAACTGGCTTATGTATTTTAAAAAATTTTAAAAATATATAAAAAATAAAAGCAGGTTGTCGGTCACCTTGATTTCCCGCTTCTATCTTGCTTAATCTTGTCTAAAGACAAAAATTTGTCTTATGGGTATTACACTTGATGCCTATTTTCGGAGAGGTGGGCTATTAGATTGATGGGCATTACAACTTTTCTCGGATTTTAGAGTTAAGCTTCAGAAATTTGAAGCTGTGGAGATGGAATTTTTGGGTGAAATGAGAATTTACAGAGAGTGAGCTGAGTGGGGATTTTGAAGGAGAAATAAGAGATAGGAGAAATTAGTAAGAAAAGAATCAGGCGAGCTTTGGAGGAGTATCTGAAACCAATCTCCCCCCACAGGCAACTCTACCTACTCTCCCAAAACAGGTACTTCACTCACCTTATGTCATCTGGTAGTGATTGAAATGTCGAAAAAGTTCGGCGATATTTATGAGAAAGACACGATATTTTTACCGATTAAAAAATATCTATTTTTATCGATTTTTTGGGAAATTTCCCGATATTTCCTACCAGTCCAGGCCACGCACAAACACGATATTTTGACCAATTCAAAAATATCGTCGGAATTTTGGTATTTTTATTGATTTTTTTTTTTGGAAATTTCCCGATATTTCCTACTAGTCCAAGCCACACACAGGATACAAAATCTGTCCTTTTTTTTTTTTTTTAAAAAAAAACATAAGATGCTATTTGGTAATCTGATCAGGATTTGCAGGCAAAGGTTGTGTTTTTCAGCTTGGCTAAAAAGTCGTGGATTTAGGGTTCGTGAAATTTAAATCGAATGGCACAAAAGCAAAGAGACCCTAAAACAGATCCAAAAAACATAGGGAGCAAAAAAAAAAAAAAAAGCATTTTTTTTTTCCTTGGAGGTTTTGCATGGATTTTCTCGAAAATCAAACGAACATGAATTTTCTCGGAAATTGAATGGAGGATGGATTTTGTTGGGAATCAAACGGGGGTTGAAAAAAAAAATGATAACATGATTAGATTAGTACCTACGAGGATTGAGAGTGGCAGAGTAAAATGGAGCCTTTTTAGGGATTCTCTCGTTTGAAGGGCAACTTCAGAAAAGGGCTTCTTGACGCCCAAGGCCCCGACTGAGAGAAGTGGTAAAAATAAGGCCTTTTTAGGGATTCCTCTCTATATATAAATAATTATTAATTATCCATGTGTATTTTATTACCGATATTTTATGAATTAAAATTAATTTGGTAAGATAAATTATTAATAATTTTAATTATTTAAATACATTAATGTTAATAGAAAAAATTGTTATCACATATTTTTAATAATTTTTTAGAAATTAAATCTTAAATAAAATATTTTATATAAATTATTTTATATTTTCATTTAAAATGTAATAAAATTCTAGACTTTTGAACGTTTTAGTGTTAGAAATAATAATGCAACATGGATTTGAACCTAATCATTTTTAAAAAGTCCCTTATTACCACTAAAGTACCTTGATATGATATAAAATACCATTTATTAGTGTTATATTGTTTATTTGAAATTATGAATGTTGACTTGTGTATAAAATAATAATAAAATTTTGAGGGACAATAAAAGACATTTTTTATAATAATTGTGTGTTTCTAATTAAAATTTGATTTGTTCAAATATTTAATTAAAGTATGAGTATATGTTACTCATTAAAATTAAATTAAATTCTTTTGGTCAGGTGCAAAATGGTACGATTGAGGAGAACTAGGAAAGTACTAAGGGGTAGAGGACCTTGGCCACGTTTGGATACAATCTTGAACTACAAGAGGGACCCTAGCCATTTTACAAATGAACATGTGGATCATGTGGCTAATATGTTCAAACGTTTCGAAGAGGAATATATCTTAGAGTCAAATTGTAGAAAACATATTCTACAAATGTCATTAACAGAACCTGAGAAGAAAGTTCTTGAAAATATATGGGAATCCATTCAAGAAGGGCCTCATGGTTTCACAAATAGATCTTTTGATGACCTAGTAGCTATTTTCAAGGAACACTGGGAAAAATGCTTCGTGAAGAATGTCATCAGATGAACAACAATGCTTTCTATTTCTCCTAACTTACGAAATGCAAGATTTTCAAATTATAATAGGCATAAAAATCTTAGAGGGTTATGGTTATTGAAAACAACTTCTAGAGTTATAGAAGACACTATGTATAATCCTAACATTGTTCCTTTTAATTTCAAGGAAGAATATTAGTTTTCCTTCTATATATTACATTTTCTTTTATGTTTTGTACATAACATGTAAATAATTTGATATGCAAGACATGACATGTCTATTTATCTTGTTGGTGTGGCCTCTCTCACAAAAAAATTCTTTAGCTCGCATTACTTTGTTAAGTTGTATGCAAGATGATCTCATGATTGAGTATGAGGTATATCAAACTTCTCATGAAATGTGGGAAGCGTTAAAAGAAAAGTATGGTGGACTTTCAGCTACGAAGCTGAGAGGACTTGTAATGAAATTTGGAAATTACAAAATGCGACTGAACCATACAATGAAACAACATCCTAAGGAGATGAAAAGAATAATAAAAGAGCTTAAAACATTTGGACATATGCTCACTGATGACCAACAAGTTGAGAAAGTCCATTACAAGCATCTCTTTATATATATATATATAAATATTGTGAAATTTTTTTTAAAGATAAAAAATTTTAAAATAGTATACTCTAAATTTAACTTTTTTTTTTTTATTTTCTATTTCTAATCCAACACAACATTATTATATTTAAAAAATTATAAATTATTTGATATAATTTTAAAAATTGCCTTTTTGCTATGCCATGTAAAAAAGATAAGATAAATAAATAAAAAAGATTTAAAATAAATAAATTATTTGTATTTGATAATTTAAATTTATTTTAATTAGTTTAACTCATTGATCTAATGATTAATATTTTTAGAAAAAAAACTCCATTTTGTTACAAATATTTTCAAACTCATTGCTGTCAAATTCAAAACTTAATTCTTATCAGTATACTCACTATGTTGTAGGCTACACAATTGCTTAATATAAGAGGAGTTTATCTTATTTTGAGCAGTCTTACTACATCTTAACTTAGAAAGCCAAATATGTAAGATTTTATATTTGTCACTTAATTATTTGAATATAGTACATAGTTTTAATTAGTTGTAAATTACATTCATGATGTTGTATTTTAAATAGGAGCAAACAATCATTTGAAGAGAATGATCCCCCTTCAAACCAAAAACGTCCTATGGGTTCATGACTTTATTATTTGTAAGAATATATATACATATATAGTTAATTCATTTTGGATATTTATTCATATGTTGAAAATATAATCATTTTTATGTGATGTTTTTTGCAATCGAGAACAAGTACTCGTAAGAAAAGGAGATAATAAGGAATTGATAATAAATCATGATGTAAGAAAAGAAATGAATATTTTCATAATATGTTTTTTAGTCAACTTTTATACTCTATATGATAACTAACTAATTTAATATTACATTTACGAAAAGAGATTGGGAAAAAGTGGCAATCCCTTTCAAATGGAGAAAAAAAAGAGTTCTTGGAGAAGTCTAAAAAATGCCCTCATGAATATATAAAACAAAAGGGTTGAAACTCAAAAAATGAATCAAAGGTAAGAAATTTGAAATTTATGTTTTTAAATTATGATAATATTTTCTTTCAATTTAAAATATGTATGCTTATGTATATTTATGACTTCCAGTCGTATCTTCCCATGCGTGATAGGGTGTATAAACTACTTCAACACTTGCAACCTAATCAAAAGGCAGCCATACAAGAAATAGGGTTTGGAGGTATTTTAGGATTGTGATGTACTAAACTTGATTATAGTTTATGTCATTGGTTGGTAGAGAATTTTGACACTCTTTCGTGCACATTAAGTGTGCATAACACTTCCATTAAATTATCCCCAATGGATGTTGAGTTAATTTTGGGTTTGAAGGCTAAGGGAGTGGAGGTAGATATAGAGAGATGCACAAGTAAACGGAATTGATTTATACAACATGTATTGTGATGGGAAGGGAAAATTGCTATTGTTGATGTAAGAAAACCAAATACGGCAAGAAAAGAAATGTGGGGATGAATTTAAAATTCATTTTGTATTATTTGTTTTGGGTGCCTTGTTATGTCTAACGATGAAAGTTAGTGTCAAGCCTTCCTTCCTCCATCTCCTTCAAGACACTGCATCAATAAAGAAGATAAATTGGGCCCAAATAGTATTCTTCTTCCTTGTATGAGGCATTAACGACTTTAAATCCAAGAAACGAAGTAGTGAGATTTCTGGATGTTTATTTTTTCTAATGCTAATACACTTTTAACAAAGTTGATATATTATGATATTTTTTGTGATATATTCAACTCAATAATTATTTTGGAACTTATTTCTTGTAGATTTTCTACCTAGACCACATTTCCACAAAGAAGGGTATGAACTTATTTTTAATGCATATAGTCCTCGAATAAATGGAAAGGGAGATGATGAGGTTTTTAGGATGAAACGTCAAATCAAAATACTTGGAGGTTATGATGATCCAAAGGTAAGATACATTTACTAACTGAAAAACTTATTTGTTTATGTGATGTTGCAATTATAATAAAGTTTATGGATAAATTATAGGTCACGATATGGATTATAAAAATTGGGCAAAGTGTGGATATGGAGCAAAATAATGGTACGAAAAATGAAAATGATGAAAAAATGAAGGTGGTTGAGAAAGATGAGAGAACAATTGATCATAAAGAGAATTATATGAGAAATGTAGAAGATTGTGATAAACAAGATGCAAAAGTTCATGAGGTACTTTTTTATACTATATTTATATACATTAGTTTATTCATCTCAAACTTTTTTTTTTCATGAAATTGGACATTTTTATTTGTTACTAGGTTGAAGAAAAAAGTTTGATGGGTATGGAGAAAGCTTTTGAGAAGGTTAAAAAATTTGTTCTACAAACAAATGTTTCTGATATGGATGAAAGTTGAAAAGAATCAACTTTTAGCGAATTTGAAGAAAAATATATGGAATTGAAATGTTTGGTTTTCCTATGAGCAATGTTGTGGTAGAAGAGAGATTGAGTGAGAATGACTCAAGTGGTGACATGGAGTTACATGTTTCTCTCATTGTCAACAATCAATGTCAAGATGAAAAGCTATTTGCATATTATGAAGACCTAGTTTTTTTACAAAGTTTTATATATACATATATATACTAATGTTCAAATACATGATAGGTTAATGTTGATGTTCCATATGTTGAAAAACAAGAAGAACAACTAAGTTCATTGGTGGTGCTCCCACGTCAATTGAAGAAAACGCGAACAACAATGGAACGCAAGCCTAGTAAATTCAAGGTGTCACCCTACATTCATCAATCCAATAAGATGGCAAAGCCTAAGAGATTCCCAAGCATAGTTGTTGGATCACAAAAGGTATTAGAGGTAAAATGTTACTTCATTGATCTAGTTTTTTTAAAATACTTAATAATATAGTGAACGATAACTAATGTTTGTTAGAGATGTTTTCAATATAGACAATTCCCATGTCCATTTTGCCGAACGTGGAGGATTCACATTCCTTGAGTACACTTAGTCTCTAGTTGTTGCTTATGTGTTTGATGTTTCATTGGACAAAAGGTGTGTAAACTAATTATTTTGAATATACTTTATGTATGTCATGTTTTAAAAGTTATACTTATTAAATACCTTATATTTTGTAGTGAACTTCTTGTTAATTTTCAGTATGAGCATGCAAATCGAGCAGACTTCTTGACTTTAGGGCCTAGACAAGAATTACTCGATGTGGTGAGTAATACAAGGATAAACCCAATTCTTATTAATTCTATTACATAATTTAACATTGTTAACTTTTTTGTGTTTCATTTTTAGATCATAAATGTATTTGCATGTAAACTTAATAGTTTTGAGAACAAATTCAAAGGAATACGACCTACCAGATGCTGCTTACCCACCACATTTGCGGTATGCTCATCCATTATATTTCTTATTAAAGAAAAAAAATAAACCTAATAAATATTGTGATATATATATGTTTTTTTTTTGTGTAGCGAATAATCTTACATGGTGGTAGAAAATTGGCAACTGCTACCAAGATGTTCACACATATTATCAAACACATGGATGAAATGAATGATTGCAATAAGGTACATATATGAAGTTGTATTCATATCATAGTTGTAAATAATTATCAATGCTAAAATGTGTGTTTTGTTTAGATATACATCCCGATGTACGATACATGTTCGGATAATTGGTATTTGTGTGTTATAAATCTTCATCAACGTAATATTCATATATTGGATTCATTACCATCAATAGAAATAGATGGCATGCGAACTTCATCTGTGAGAATTGTGGTATGTCTTATATTTTAATGAATTTTATTACTTTTTAATGTTAGTTGTTAAATAGCATGTTTTATTTTGCTAAAAGATATAACGATATGAATATTAGGTTGAAGAGTGTGCACATTTTTTTAATCTCAATGGGCATCTAAAGAATTTATCAAGCATTCCGATTGAAAGACCTACATGGGTACATGTGCAAGACAATGGGTAAGCAAACATAATTGTTTCTTCAAATATAATGTGTTCAAGATAATATTTCTATGTACTAACTAGAAAAATGTTTACTCATTTTATTTGTTAGGTGGGATTGTGGAGTCCATGTCATTAATCATATGTGAAGATCTGATTTCATGGATTCAAGTTCAACCCTTTCCCATTGGGACTCTATAGCTATAAGTCACAAATTGGCAATTGAATTACTTCTTGATGATGAAAATAGTGAGAAAGCTATAATACTAGATAAAGTTCAGAATCATGTAAAAATAGAGAGAAGAAAAATATAAAATACAATCAAGAGTTGATTTTTTTTTTTTTGTACATAATTTTTTGCATTGTAGTACTACTCATTAGTTATAATATGAAGAACTTGATCCCGAAATATGATTTAATTTTTCAATTACTCTAATAAGTAATATTTTTCACATCAAGATAAAAATTACTTAAAAAATGTTAAACTTACATTTTGAGAAAATTCATTTGTCTCGTGTCTTAATCCACCTTCCATGTTGTGATTTAGTAATGAAGGCATGTTCCCCTGTATTAACATAAAGAATTCAATTTTTTATTTCAACCAATTTAACCAAATAAAAATAACTATAAAGTGAATAATTAATGAATTTAGTGAATGTGTGTTTGAACATACCATTTCTTCAATTGAATCTTCAATGTTGATAAATGCATTGTGAGTGTTGACGAACTCTGGGCATTTTCGAACAGTGTGTCCTACTTTCTTACATTTCCCATAATGCCTTGGTTTCTTAAATTTGTCTTTTAAGTTACCCGGATTACCTTTCGTTTTCACAATGATAGGATCTCGAACATGGTGTTTTGTAGCTATCAAATCTTCCCGTTCACTTTCTTCCGCTAAATTTTTACAAAGTTCTTCCATTTGACAAGTGAGTCTTTGTATTTCACATCTAGCCTCTTTAAAAGCTTTTTCTGATTGAGATACAAAATAAGACATCCGTGAGCACATAGAGTTGAGTGCACCATATCGTACGATGTTAGTCGTATCACCTTGACTTTCATTGTGATGATGAACTTGGACTATTTCCTTTGCTAACTTAGACCACCTTTTCATAATACAACTCTCAGGTATTTCTTCAAGGTGTTCTATCTTCATTACAACAATCATGTGGGGACATGGAAAACCAACTGACTCAAACATCATACAAGTACATTTCATAGACCGATCACTATTACCATAACATACTTTCCAAATCTTGTTAGGGCTTCTAAACTTGGTTAATGTATGGACACGATAACCTCCATGATTTTTTGTACTGACAAGGAAAAACAATTCTACATTCTTCATCTTATCCCTAAATTTTAGAAAAGATTGCCTTGTGAAAACAGTTCCTGCATATTTCTCAAGTTCATAGAGTTTGGTTGTTAGAACAGCTGAAGAATGGTGTGTCTCAAAATCTGTCTTTGCCTCATTATGACGAATACGTGAGAGTGCTCTATCAAAATGCTTGACAAACTCAAACAGCTTCGAACGAGTTTTAAGGAAACGATTCAAGTATGTATTCATGCTCTCACACCTTTGTGTGCTTTTCATACCAGCAAAAAAATGCCCCCTTAAATAAGCCTCTGCCCATCTAGAATGCTTAGCATATATATCTGTCACCCACTTATGTCCATGAAGATTAAACATTTCCAACATGTCATTCCATGCACATTCAAATTCTTCAACAGTGTCTTCCATGAACATGCACTTAGAAAAATGATTAGTAAAATCTTTGACATAGACATTAGTGAATGCATTGCGTTGAATATGCCAAGCACATAATTGATGACAAGAGTCTGGAAATATCCTCTTAATGGCTTTACGCATTGCTTTATCCTTATCAGTAATAACAGAAAGAGGTTTCTTGCTATTCATTGCATCCAAAAAAGTCTCCAAGACCCAAGTATAAGTGCTAACACTCTCATCTACCAATAATGCACATCCAAACACTATAGTTTGATGGTGATGGTTAATGCCAACTAGTATGACTAATGGTTTTTATAAGCATTAGTCCTCCGATAAGTTGAATCAAATGCTAACCTTCCTTATAAAGTTCGTACCCTCTCTTACAAAGTTCGTACAATTTCTTAGAAAGTTCGTACCCTCTCTTAGAAAGTTCATACCCTCTCTTAGAAAGTTCGTACACTCTCTTATAAAGTTCGTACCCATACCATCTCTTAGAAAGTCTATACCATCTCTTAGAAAGTTCGTACCCTCTCTTAGAAAGTTCATACCCTCTCTTAGAAAGTTTGTACCATCTCTTACAAAGTTCGTACCCCCTCTTACAAAGTTCGTACCCTCTCTTAGAAAGTTCGTACCCCCTCTTAGAAAGTTCGTACCCCCTCTTAGAAAGTTCGTACCCCGTCTTACAAAGTTCATACCCTTTCTTACAAAGTTTGTACACTCTCTTACAAAGTTTGTACCATTTCTTACAAAGTTGGTACCCTCTCTTATAAAGTTCGTACCCTCCCTTACAAAGTTCGTACCCTCCCTTACAAAGTTCGTACCCCCCTTAGAAAGTTCATACCTCCTCTTACAAAGTTCTTACCATTTCTTACAAAGTTCGTACCCCCTCTTAGAAAGTTCGTACCCCCCTCTTAGAAAGTTCGTATCCCCTCTTATAAAGTTCGTACCCTGTCTTACAAAGTTCGTACCATGTCTTATAAAGTTCGTAACTTGTCTTACAAAGTTCGTACTCTCTTTTATAAAGTTCGTACCATCTCTCACAAAGTTCGTACACTCTCTTACAAAGTTCGTACCATCTCTCACAAAGTTCGTACACTCTCTTACAAAGTTCGTACCATCTCTTACAAAGTTCGTACTCTCTTTTACAAAGTTCGTACCCCTTCTTAGAAAGTTCATACCATCTTTTAGAAAGTTCGTATCATCTCTTAGAAAGTTCGTACCCTCTCTTACAAAGTTTGTTCTTCATCTCACAATTTTTGTACCTCCTGTCAATATATAAAACTTCATCTTCAAATTTAGTCTACAAATACACAAAATAATAATATAAAAATATTGATGACAATTTTATAACAAATGACTAAATGCTCTCAATTTGATTAATAATAACTCAAAAATAAAAAATAAAAAATCTAGATCTTATAAATCATTACATATTTAAATGTCATTTAACATGACATTTCTACCTACAACAGTTATATGTAAATGGGAAAAAAATCAAATGTTACCTTTTAACACTTGTAATCACTTGACATCCTTCGTATAATGTCTTCTTCAAGACATATAAAACTTCATCTTCAAATTTAATCTATAAACAAAAAAGAATATGATATAAAAATATTAATAACAATTTGATAAAAAATTTTATAATAAACTCATAAAAATTCTAAAATCGTTATTTAACATCACATTTCTTCCTATAAAAATTATATTTGGATAAAAAAAATATCATTTTACCTTTGACACTTGTAATCACTTGAAATCCTTCATCTTCTTCATATAATACAAATTTTAAATTTTCTCTCTCAAAAAGTTTTAAGCTTGATCTTCAAATTTGATTCATCAAAATACATCTTACATATTTTGTAATTTGGTAGTTGAAATTATTTAATTTTCATATTAAATTACTATCCATTTTTGTATATATGAATAATGAGAATATAAGAGTAGTTGGTAGGATTTTCTTTTTTTAGATAGAGTTAGGTAATTCATTAAATAACAAATTATATTTGATATTTAATAATAAATTATAAAAAAAGTTGTAATATTTAGATATGGATGAAATGCATGTGATTCTTTCTTACCAATAAGTCATCTTTACCGGTTTGATAAGTATTTATAAATTTTTTAATGATATGTACTTTACACATGTCATTTTATTATTAGGATCAAATGTGGGTAGGTACCCCCAAAATGAAGTGTGGGTACCAAAGAAGAACCCAATATCCAATAGTGGAAATTGGATATTAGAATTAAATAAATAAATAAATTATGGGATTTATATGATAATGCAACACTGCAATCCTGTAGAAGTAAAAAATAGTAAAAAAAAAATAATAATAATAATATAACACGGATTCGAACATAAGTCTATCATTTCAAAAGAGTCCCTTATTACCACTAAAGTACCAAAATTGGATATTAGAATAAAATAAATAAATAAATTATGGGATATATATGATAATGCAACACTGCAATCATGTAGAAGTAAAAAATAGTAAATAAAATAAAAATAAAAATAATAATATAACATGGATTCGAACATAAGTCTATCATTTCAAAAGAGTCCCTTATTACCACTAAAGTACCAACACTTGATATGATATAAAATACCATTTATTAGTGTTATATTGTTTATTTCAAATTATGAATGTTGATTTGTGTATAAAATAATAATAAAAATTTGAGGGATAATAAAAGACATTTTTTTTAATAATTATGTCTTTCTAATTAAAATTTGATTTGTTCAAATATGTAATTAAAGTATGAGTATATGTTACTCAGTAAAATTAAATTAAATTCTTTTGGTCAAGTGCAAAATGGTACGAATGAAGAGAACTAAGAGAGTACTAAGGGGTAGAAGACTCTGGTTGTGTTTGGATACACTTATGGATTATAAGAGGGACCCTAACCATTCTATAAATGAACATGTGAATCATGTGATTAATATGATCAAGTGTTTGAAAGTGGAATATATTTTTCAGTCAAACTATAAAAAGCGAATTTTACAAATGTCATTAACAGAACCTGAGGATAGTTTTAAAAAATATGTGGGAATTCATTCAAGAAGGGCCTCATGGTTTAACAAATAGGTCTTTTGATAACTTAGTAGCTCTTTTCAAGGAACATTGGCAAATATGCTTCGCGAAGAATGTCATTAGATGAACAACAGTGCTTTCTATTTCTCCTAACTTGCGAAATGCAAGTTTTTCAAATTCTATTAGGCATAAAAATCTTAGAGGGTTATGGTTATTGAAAACAACTTCTAGAGTTATAGAAGACACTATGTATAATCCTAACATTGTTTTTTTTTTAGTTTCAAGGGAGAAAATTAGATTTTCTTTTATATGTTACATTTTCTTTTATGCTTTGTACATAAAATGTAAATAATTTGATATGTAAGACATGGCATGTATATTTATCTTGTTGATGTGGCCTAGAAGAAAAAAGAATTCTTTAGCTCGCATTATGTTGTTAAGTTGTATGCAAGATGATCTCATATTGAGTATAGGTATACCAAACTCCTCATGAGATGTGGGAAGCTTTAAAAGAAAAGTATGGTGGACTTTCAACTACGAAGTAGAGAGAAATTGTAATGAAATTTGGAAATTACAAAATACGACTAAACCATGTAATGAAACAACATCTTAAGGAGATGAAAAGAGTGATAAGAGAGCTTAAGACATCCGGACATGTCCTCACTGATGACCAACAAGTTGAGGTAGTCCATTATAGACATCTCTTTTTAAGTGATAGAAGTCCATGCTGACTTGTGAACTGAACCTTATAGGTTGACAAGATGTGTAGAAATAGAGCATTGGCTATCAAAAATGATTGGATCATCACTTCTCATTTTATATATATATATTATATATATATATATATATTATGGAAATTTTTTTAAAGATAATTTTTTTTTTAAAATAGCATACTCTAAATTTAACTTTTTATTTTATTTTCTATTTCTAATCCAACACAACATTATTATATTAAAAAAATTATAAATTAATTGATATAGTATTAAAAATTGCCTTTTTGCTATGCCATGTAAAAAAGATAAGATAAATAAATAAAAAAGATTTAAAGTTTATAAATTATTTTTATTTGCTAATTTAAATTTTTTTAATTAGTTTAACTCATCGATATAATGATTAAATAATGATTAATTAGTTTGACTTTCTTTGATATTTTTCATAAGATAATTGTACAAGAAAATATAATTTTCCTTAACCTTAATACTTTTTGAGGACTAAATATAATTTAATACTTTTTGAAAAAGGTCTATTTTGTTACAATTATTTTCAAACCCATCGCTATAAAATTCAAAACTTAATTTCTTATCAGTATGCTCACTATGTTGTAGGCTACACAATTGCTTAGTCTAAGAGGAGTTTATCTTATTTTGAGCAGTCAACATCTTGACTTAGAAAACCAAATATGTAAGATTTAATATTTGTGACTTAATTATTTGAATGTAGTACATAGTTTTTATTAGTTGTAAATTACATTCATAATGTTGTATTTTAAATAGGAGCAAATAATCATTTGAGGAGAATGATCCCCCTTTAAACCCAAAATGCCCTATGGGTTCATGACTTTATTATTTGTTAGAATATATATATATATATATATATATATATATAGTTAATTCATTTTGGTTATTTATTCTTATGTTGAAAATATAATCATTTTTATGTGATTTTTTTTTTTTTTACAATCTAGAACAAATACTCACAATAAAATGAGATAACAATTGATAATAAATCATGATGTAAGAAAAGAAATGATAAATCTTGATGAATGCATTATTCATATATTGGATTCATTACCATCAAGAGAAAGGGATGACATGCGAACTACATGTGTGAGAATAATGGTATGTCTTATATTTTAATCAATTTTATTACTTTTTAGTATTAGTTGTTAACTAGCATGTTTTATTTTTCTAAAAGATATATCGATATGAATTAGGTTAAAGAGTGTTCACATTTTTTTAATCTCAATGGGCATGATAATAATTTATCAAGTTTTTCCATTAAAAGACCTACATGGGTACATGTGTAAGACAATGGGTAAGCAAGCATAACTATTTTTTCAAATATAATGTGTTCAGGATAATATTTCTATGTACTAACTAGATAAATTTTGACTCATTTTTTTGTTAGGTGGGATTGTGGAGTCCATGTCATTAATCATATGCGAAGATCCGAGTTCATGGACTCAAGTTCAACCCCTTCCCATTGGACTCTATACTTACAAGACACAAATTGACAATTGAATTATTGCTTGATGATGAAAATAGTGAGAAAGCCATAATACTAGATAAAGTTCACAATCATGCAAAAATAAAGAGAAGATTAGTATAGAATACAATCAAGAGTTGATTTTTTGTCTACATTATTTTTTGCATTGTAGTACTACTCATTGGTTTTGATATGAAGAACTTGATCTCTGAAATCCGGATGTAAAGTAGTTCATGGTGACCTACATTGAAAACATTTACAGTTATACATAATATTTTGAAAGAAAATCCATATGACTACATACTAAATGCTTAGGAACTTCATTCAATATATAGATATATGATATGTGGTGTATATAAGTTATTCTATGACTCTTACTTGGTTTGTGAAGTAATTTGGTGGATGTAACCCGAGCCATGAATCATATAAGTTTGTTTCTGGACCATTTTGAAATGTGCCAAGTGTTGTCTGTAATATGATTTAATTTTTCAATTACTCTCATAAATAATATTTTGCACATTATAATAAAAATTACTAAAAAAATGTTAAACTTACATTTTGAGAAAATTCATTTGTCTCATGTCTTGATCCACCTTTCATGTTGTAATTTAGTAATGAAGGAATGTCCCCCTGTATTAACATAAAGAAATCAAATTTTTTTCAACCAATTTAACCAAATAAAAATAACTATAAAGTGAATAATTAATGAATTTAGTGAATGCGTGTTTGAACATACAATTTCTTCAATTGAATCTTCAATGTCGATGAATGTATTATGAGTGTTAATGAACTCTGGGCATTTTCGAACACTATGTCCTACTTTCTTACAATACCCACAATGCCTTGGTTTCTTAAATTTGTCTTTTAAGGTACCTAGATTACCTTTGGTCTTCACAATGATAAGATCTCGAACATGGTGTTTTGTAGCTTTCAAATCTTCCCGTTCACTTTCTTTCGTTGAATTTTTACAAAGTTCTTCCATTTGACAAGTGAGTCTTTGTATTTCACGTCTAACCTCTTTAAAAGCTTTTTCCGATTGAGATGCAAAATAAGATATCCATGAGCATATAGAGTTGAGTGCATCATATCGTATGATGTTAGTTGCATCACCTTGACTTTCATTGTCATGATGAACTTGGACCGTTTCTTTTGCTAACTTAGACCATCTTTTCATAATACAACTCTCAGGTATTTCTTCAAGGTGTTCTATCTTCATTACAACAATCATGTGGGGACATGGAAAACCAACTGACTCAAACATCATACAAGTACATTTCATAAATCGATCACTATTACCATAACATACTTTCCAAAACTTGTTAGGGCTTCTAAACTTGGTCAATCTATGGACATGATAACCTTCATTATTTTCTATATTGACAAGGAAAAACAATTCCGTATTCTTCATCTCATCCCTAAATTTGAGAAAATATTACCTTGTGAAAATAGTCTCTGCATATTTCTCAAGTGCATAGAGTTTGGTTGTTAGAATAGCCGAAGAATGGTGTTTCTTAAAATCTACCTTTGCCTCATTATGACGAATACGTGAGAGTGCTCTATCAAAATGCTTCACAAACTCAAACAGCTTCAAACAAGTTTTAAGCAAACGATTCAAGTATGCATTCATGCTCTCACACTTTTGTGTGCTTCTCATACTAGCAAAAAAAATGCCCCCTTAAATAAGCCTCTGGCCATCTAGAATGCTTAGCATATATATATATATATATATATATATATATATATATATATATCACCCACTTATGTCTATGAAGATTAAACATTTCCAACATTTCATTCCATGCACATTCAAATTCTTCAATTGTGCCTTCCATGAACATGCACTTAGAAAAATGATTAGTAAAATATTTGACATGGAGATTAGTGAATGCATTGTGCTGAATATGCTAAGCACATAATCGATGATAAGAGTTTCGAAGTATCCTCTTAATGGCTTTACGCATTGCTTTATCCCCATCAATAATAACATAAAGAGGCTTCTTGTTATTCATTGCTTCCAGAAAAGTCTCCAAGACCCATGTATAAGTGCTAACACTCTCATCTACTAATAATGCACATCCAAACACTATAGTTTGATGGTGATGGTTAATGCCAACTAGTATGACCAATGGTTTTTTATAAGAATTAGTTTGATAAGTTGTATCAAATGCTAACACATCTCCAAACCAAGTGTAATCCAATTTACTTATAGAATCTGCCCAAAACATGTTTGCTAGACGGTTGTCTTCATCAACATTGTCCTTGTAATAAAATGATGGATCCATTTCAGACTTTCCACACAAATAAGCCAAAGCACCCTTTGCATCACCATCTCTCAGATGAACTCTATGATCAGCATCAACATGGTTATATAGATTTTTTTTTTTTTTTTTTTATGAAGCCAACATTGTTATATCCACCTGATTGTTGCACCATGTAATCCATAATTTGGCTAGTTCCCATGCCAACACCTCACATTGCATTCAATTGAGCCTTATTTTCATTTTTCATGACCCTATAGGATCGAAGGAATTGGGTATTTTTTTGTTCCACCAAATGATGATTATGATAGACCATAAACTCTTTCACAACCCACTTGTTCATTTGTTTGTTAAACCCAATCCGAAATGTTGCCTCACAACCAACTCTAGTTACTGTCTTAGGTTCTCATTTTTTATTTTCATTCTCCAAACACACCCTTTGTCGATATCCTTCTTTTGAGTAAACCCACTTACGAGATACTATATTTTGATTCTTATCCCATTTCACATCATCCTTTCTAACATTGAATCCGATAACTTTAGCAAATAAATTATAAAATTCTTCTGCCTCCTCTATTGAGCTAAACTCCATCTTCCATACATCTTCAAGAGTTAAACCATTCAAAATCTTCTCTGAAACTAGTATGGCCTCTTCATCAGACTTAGTTTTCACATTGCTATCATATTGGTAATCAAAGTCTTCATCGTTCAAATCAATGATGAATTCCTTTCCTTTGCCTTTGTCCATCATATCTATGAAGAAACTGAAATATAAAAGTAAGACTAGTTAGAAAATTACATTATCTAGTCATACTTGTCATCAATATGGTTCAAAAAAATATATTTTATATCATTTTATACCTTGTTTCAAATGTTTCATATGATTTCTCAAATTATTTTATGTATTTTTTCACATTTTTTTAATACTAAAGATATGAGTATTATTTTATAATCACTAAATATGTTCGTACATTTTCTCAAAATGTTTGTACCACCTCTCACAATGTTCGTACCTCTTCTCACAAATTTCGTACCATCTCTCACAAAGTCCGTACCCTATCTCACAAAGTTTGTACCATCTTTCACAAAGTTTGTACCATCTCTTACAATGTTTGTACTCTTTCTCATAAAGTTCCTACCACCTCTCACAAAGTTCGTACCCTATCTCACAAAGTTTGTACCATCTTTCACAAAGTTTGTACCATCTCTTACAATGTTTGTACTCTTTCTCATAAAGTTCCTACCACCTCTCACAAAGTTCGTACCATCTCTCACAAAGTTTGTACCATCTTTCAGAAAGTTCATGCCATCTCTCAGAAAGTTCGTACCCTATCTTACAATGTTTGTACCCCATCTCACAAAGTTCGTACATTCTCTCATAATGTTCGTACCATCTCTTACAATATTCATACCACCTTTCAAAAAGTCCGTATTCCCTCTCATAATGTTCGTACCCCATCTCACAATATTTGTACCCCTTATCACATTGTTCATCCATCATCTCACAATGTTCGTACCCTCTCTCACAAAGTTCGTACCCCAGCTCACAAAATCCATACCCCCTCTAACAAAGTTCGTATCCCCTCTCACAAAGTTCCTACCACATCTCATAATACTTTCACAATGTTGTACCATCTCTCACAAAGTTTGTACTACATCTCACAATGTTTGTACCTCATCTCACAATATTCGTACAATCTCTCACAATGTTTGTATCCCCCCTCACATTGTTCGTACCTTCTCTTATAATTTTCGTACCCCCTCTCACAATGTTTGTACCTCATCTCACATTGTTCGTACCCCCTCTCACAATGTTTGTACCTCATCTCACATTGTCCGTACCCCCTCTCACAATGTTTGTACCCTCTCTCACAATGTTCGTACCCCATCTCACAAAGTTCATACATTCTCTCACAAAGTTCGTACCACCTCTCACAATGTTTGTACCCACACTCTCACATTGTTCGTACCATTTATCATAATTTTCGTATCCCTTCTCACATTGTTCATACCATCTCTCACAATTTTCGTACCCCCTCTCATAATTTTTATACCCTCTCTCACAATGTTCGTACCCCATCTCATATTATTTGTGCTCCTTCTTACATTGTTCGTACCCCCTCTTACATTGTTCATACCCTCTCTCACAATGTTTGTACCCCTTCTCATAATGTTCGTACCTTGTCTCACAATGTTTGTACCATTTTTTACATTATTTGTACCCTCTTTTCACATTGTTTGTCACTCTTCTCACATTGTTTATACCCTCTTTAACATGACATTTCCACCTACAAAATTTGCATTTAAATTTGAAAAAAAAAAAAATTTTACCTTTAACACTTGTAATAAATTGAAATCCTTCATATAATATCTTCCCAAGAGACAAAAATTCTTGTTTTCCTTCTTCAAGATATATAAAACTTCATCTTCAAATTTAATCTACGAATACACAAAATAATAATATAAAAATATTAATGACAATTTCATAACAAATAACTAAATGGTCTCAATTTGATTAATAATAACTCATAAAAAAAATTCTAAATTCTAAATGTTATAAATCATTACATATTTAGATGTCATTTAACATGACATTTCTACCTACAACATTTATATATATATATATATATATATATATATATATATATATAATATATATATATATATATATATATATATATATATATATATATATATATATATATTAAATGTTACCTTTTAACACTTGTAATCACTTAACATCTTTCATATAATGTCTTCTTCAAGACGTATAAAACTTCATCTTCAAATTTCATCTATGAACACACAAAAAAATGATATAAAAATATTAATAACAATTTGATAACAAAAGATTAAATAATCTTAATTTGATTAATAATAAACTCATAAAAAATTCTAAAATTTAAATTTTATAAATCATTACATATTCGTTATTTAACATAACATTTCTACCTACAAAATTTATATTTAAATAAGAAAATATCAAATATTACCTTTGACACTTGCAATCACTTGAAATCCTTCATCTTCTTCATAGAATACAAATTTTAAATTTTCTCCCTCAAAAAGTTTCAAACTTGATCTTCAAATTTGATTTATCAAAACACATCCCACATATTTTGTGATATGGTAGTTGAAACTATTTAATTTTCATATTAAATTAGTATTCCTTTTTGCATATATGAATAATGAGAGTATAAGGGTAGTTGGTAGGATTTTCTTTTTTAGATAGAGTTAGGTAGTTCATTAAATAATAAATTATATTTGATATTTAATTATAAATTATAAAAAAAATTGTAAAATTTAGATATGTATGAAATGCATCTGATTATTGCTCACCAATAGGCCCTCTTTACCGGTTTGATAAGTTTTTATAAATTTTTTAAGGACATGCACTTTACACGTGTCATTTTATTATTTCGGTCAAATGTGGGTAGGTACCCCCAAAATAAAGAGTGGGTACCGAAGAACAACCTAAGTATCTATGATATAAAACAAGGAAAATTCTGCACTATCACTTCGATATTGTACCAAAAAAAAAAACATTTTTGGCCATTGGATGAAGGTGGTTCAATCTAGACTGTCCAACTGGTTTATGCATTAAAAAAAAAAAATAGGGTGTACAAGTTGCCGATCTCACCTTGTTTTGTCCAAAAGCTTGTAATAAGATAGAGATGTTGAAGTTGTTGGAGCCATGTTTCAACATGGGAGAATTAATGTAAACTGAGGGGCCTATTGATTTTTTGGCTTTCAAAGCCACGTTTCACCATAAGAGAATCAATATAAATTGAGGGGATTATTGATTTTCTAGGTTTTAGAGAGGTGAGCTTTAGAATAACATTTGAGGGTGTGGAGAGGAAGATTTATAGTGAAAAGATAGTTTATAGAGAGAGTGAGTTGAGTGGAGGTTTTGGAGGAGAAATTAGAAAGATCAAGAAAATAAAGGAGCAAACTAAGGGAAGAGAGAACTTGTTAGTGGTTTTGTTGAAAGTTTGGGAAATAAAGTTGAGTTAAGACCCCAAAAATTCCTATTAGGTTTAGAGCATCTTCAGGTAAGGATACTTTGTTTTCCAAAAAGAAAGATGTTCCTTTCATGATTCTTAGCCTCTTGTAGGAAGAGATGAACATATTGCAATGAGAAAATAGAGAACTGTAAGTTAAGAGAATGAGAGAGAGAATATAGCAAACAGGGGAGGTTGAGAGATAGAGGGAGACTTACTCTCATGGAACATCTCCCACCAGCATCCAATCTCCATCTTTGTCTTCATAGGTAGGTGTGTATTCTAAACTATTGTAGCCTTTCCTCTCTAAGTACTAGCTTGAAAATCAAGAGAAAAGAAAAAAACCTAATCAATCTCATGACCCTTCATGCCAACGCCACTAGTTTTTAGTCCTTTAATTCCTTTAGATAACAATTTGTTGACCATACTTGTGTTGTAGTTTATGAAATTCCAATTTGTTGTCTTCTCAAAATAAATCTAAGTACCAACTTAGTAAAACATGACTCAATCCCTTACTTTATCCCTTCTATTTTTACTAGTGATCTTGTAATAGCCTTAAAAGTTGAACACCGAGTAATAGACTTGAACCAACAAAGAGACAAATGGAAGACATATGGATGCATCATAATATCATATGGATGGATAGGGCCCACAAAATTAAGTATAATTAATTTCATGGTCTATTTAAAAGGGAGCATGGTGTTTCTAAATTCAGTCAATGTATCGAACAATATTAAAGACCACAAATACATATACAAGCTATTGAAAATTGTTACCAAAGAAGTCAGGATAGAAAATGTGGTCTAAATTGTCACAGATAACGGGTCAACATTCATGAAAGTAGGGAAGCTATTGATGAAGAAGTTTAACTTATATTGGACTCCATGTGAGACACATTGCATTGAATTAATGTTTGAAGATATCGACCAAAGATCTAGTGTTGCAGATGTGATAAGCAATGCTCATAAGATAACCAATTTCATTTATAATCATGATTGGTTACTTGCACAAATGAGTAAATTTTATGGTGGAGACATAGTTAAACTAGGAGATATAAGGTTTGTTATGAATTATATTGCTCTTGACAGTCTTCGTAAAAAAAAGGACTGATTTAAAGAAATTGTTTAAGTGATGAATGAGTAGCACACAAGCTCAGTAGGACAAACATTGAATGAGATGAGGAGAAATTAATGTTTGACCATTAGTATTGGGATAGAGTGACATATGTTTCATACTTTGAGCTATTATATGTGGTGCTTTGAATTATAGATTCAGAAGTTGTTTCCACAATGTTGTTTATATACGGGCTCATGTAAGTGATGAAAGAGAATCTTAATTGTCAATAATTTGAAGATTGGATCTTCAAAATAATCAAAGATTGTTGGGAGAAAACACTAAGATATCCACTTCTCCATGCAACATATACCTAATTTTGGTAAGTTGTTACTCTTATTTTATTTAATTTTCTCTTACAAAATACTAAATCTACTTAATTTTATTGTAGCATACTTCTTGAATCCAAAGTTTCAATATAGGCATGGAGTTGGTAGTGATTCAAGTTTAATTCAAGCTATCCATGACGTATTTGCTAAATTAGACTCAAATGCTAAATCGGTCAATTTGGAAATGAGGTAAATAAAAAACTGTTATTTAACTAAATCTAATCAAATAATAATTTCATTCATCGATTTATTTGAATGTTAACTAACAAATATGATATTAACAAATTAAATGTTGAATACATAGTTTGTGTTTTTTAAGATGCAAATAGAGGATCCAGTTATGAAGTGGCGGTTGCAGCAAGGTCAACTATGGTGCCTAATGAGTACTATTTCTTAATAGAATTTTTTTTTTTGAGTATCATTATTGTAAATTCACCACATAGTATTTATATAATTATGAACTTGTTTGCAATTGAATGGTGCTTCATATATGGGAATTAAACACCTACATTGAGGAAGTTGATCATCAAAGTTCTTTTAAACTGCGTCTTCTTCTACTTGTGAGAGAAATTAAAGCATGCTAGCTTTAATCCACACAAAGGAACGAAATCGTTTAGATTACCCCCAATTGGAGTAATTAGTTTTTTTGTTACTATAATATGAAGTTAAAGTTACACAAAGCTAAAGTTACATGATATGGAGGCAAAAAATGATTGAGTTGCTGAGAAAGATTATCTTAATCTTCTTGACATTTCAGCGAACTGGGTAAAGAAGAAGTTCACACTGAATGTTTTAGCAAAGATACTAAGGATTCATTTAAGGAAGCATTGACTTCCCACCAAGCGGTTGACTCCACAAATGCTAGTCAAAGTAGTAGACCTAGTGCTGTTGGTATTGCTTTTGGTTATGATGGTTCAAGAGGTGGAACTGATGATGGAGGTGATAATGTAGGATGAGATATTAGGGAATGCCAACAAAGTTAATATCCAATTAGCCAATTTACCTGTGAAAATGATTTCATGCACTGCACACAAGATGAAGACCATGACTCCCGAATAGCTGGTCAAAGCATAGGAACTATTAAGAAGTCTTATAGAGGAAGAGAATGAATGATGACACCATATAACGAGTTACTTTCAGACAGTTTTGAATCTATCAATGATGAAAATATCGATAATCATGGGTATATCGGTAACTTTATTTTACAAATATATCGTATATATTAGAGAAATATCAGTGGATCTTTTGAAAAAGAAATTTGGTAGACATTTTAAAGTTGTTTTGTTGAAGAATTTGATATATGTATGATATGATTTGTGATATTAAATGTAACTATATCATGTTGGTCGATAAGAAATGTGAATTTTGTAATTGTAAACTCATTATGAAGCTTCATGAAAGACTTGATTTCATTAAATATCAATAATTTGTACATATTACATTGTAATTACCCTTTAGTACCAAAATGAGGATTAATGTGGTTCAATGGAATTGGTAGATGAAGGAACCTCATCTTGTTGTTAGAGATACTATTGGTACCAACTCATTAAGCCTCGATAATATTGGTTAAAAATTTTAACATGCCATGCATATATCTCTTGAGTCCTAGCCATTGCCTCTACATGGATAGGATACTCGAGGTTGACCCATGTGTTCATGTCAAATCTTTCTTACATTTGATATAGAACTTGGTATGACATTTGTGCATCAAAGGGGTAGCTCGACATACCATACTCTTCACCAATTGAACTTGAAGGTTGATCATAACCCATCACATAAGGAGGGTAGACGTTAGCCTTATTCGAGGAGTCACTAAATTGAGTTCCTATACTCATAGATTCAAAACTCCCTGAAAGTAACTCCTCGTTATATGAAGTCATAGTATGTTCTCTTTCTCTGTGAGGCTTCCCAATAGCTTTTATGCCTGGATTAGCTTCTCTAGAGCCATGGTCTTCATCTTATGTGTAGTGTGTGAAATCATTTTCACAGGTGAATTGATTTATTGGATATTGACTTTGTTGGCATTTCCCAATATCTCCTCTTATGTCATCACTTCCATAATTAGTTTCACTTCTTGAACCATCTTAATTAGAAGCAAAAGTATCAGAAGCGCTAGGTCTACTACTTTGGCCGGCACTTGTGGAGTTAACCTCTTGGTGGGAATCCAATGCCCCTTGAAATGAATTCTCAGTATCTTTGTTAAAACTTTCACTATGAACTTCTTCGGACAACACACGTTCAACATCAACTCCAAATTCTCGAGCATGAGCAACAATTCATGGATTAGGATTACCAACTTCATCATGCAAGTGAATAGGCCTAACCCATTGGAATAATTGATTATCTTCTTCACCCACCTTGGCTGAAATGTTAAGAAGATCAAAGTAATCTTTCTCAATAGCTCGATCATTTTCCGTCTCCATATCATGTAACTTTAGCTTCATGTTGTAGTAATAAAAGACTAATTGTTGCAATCGGTGGTAAGCCAAATGATTTCATTGCTTTGTGTGGATTAGAGCAAACGTACTCCAATTTCTCTCACAAGCAGAAGATGATGCAATTTGTGAGAGAACTTTAATGACAAACTTCCTCAATGTACGTAGATGTTTGGTTCCCATACATGAACCACCATTCAGCTACAAGGGAATTCATAATTATATAAATACTTATGTGATGAATTTACAATAATGATAATCAAATTTTTTTTCTATTAAGAAATAGTACTCATTAGGCACCATTGTTGACCTTGATGCAACTGCTGCTCGATCACCGAATCTTCTCTTTCCATCTCGAAAAAATGATAAACTATGTATTCAATATTTAATTTGTTAATATCATATTTGTTAGCCCAAGGGTTCTCCTAATCAGGTTTTGATGATAACAAATCATGGTTAAGTGACTAATTGTTTTAAACTGTTAAGAATCTCATGCTTAATCTCAAAAATTCATCAAGGACCAAACGAATACGGGATCGAGATCATTTGGAAGATTTGTAATCATAGGAAATGAATGTAAGATGATAGCATGAGTGCACTTAGGATGTTCATACCTTTTCATGCATCTTATAAAATTCGGTTTATTCTCTAAAACTTGATTTTCTTTAAAACCCGAGTTTCATCAAATATACCTTAGGCAAATTGATTCAAAAATGGCATATTAACTCCCTAAAGACCTTGCCTAAGTATTGGAAAAGAAACAAATAAAAAAGGATAGGTTTTCGGGGCCAAAAGGCTCAACCGGTCAAGGCCATGGCCAACCGGCTCAACCAGTTGGGGAACCGGTCGACCAGTTACCCTTGTCCGGTCGAGTTCCGGTCGGGGAGACACAAAAAATTTCTCTCTCTCCCAGTAGCTTCCTCTTCCCGGTCGAACCTCACCCTAGTCCGGTCGAGGTCCGGTCAAGGCAACGGTAACCTGCCATGCATTGAATGCACCAACGGCTAGTGATCCGGTCGACCCTTTGTTCGTCCGGTCGAGGCTACTTTCTACTGTTTTTGTCTCTCGAGCTTAGAAACCTATAAATTGAGGGCTCCTCTTCATTTATGAACAAGAGAACAATTGCATTCAAAGCCCACCTACCTGTTCTTGATCAAAAAGCTCTCATTTTCTTTCTAAGTGCATCAAACCATCACTTGCATATTCTTAGTGCACTCTTGCAATTCATCCTAGCTTTCTCTTGTACTTGAGCCATCCTTAAGCTAGGTTGAGAGTTTCATCTTTGTGTAAACTGAGTGTGAAAGCCTTCAAGTGGTTCAAATCTTGAAGAGATTGTGTAAGAGCCCATTGGAGCCGGAATCCAAGTGTAAGAAGATTGAAAGCTTGATTGAAGCTTCAAGTTAGTGGAACCCTCACTCGGTTAGGAGATTGAGGAGAGTGGACGTAGGCAACGGAGTGCCGAACCACTATAAACCCGAGTTTGAATTCTCTAACTTTATCTCCTTCCTTTATTTATTTTGTGTATATATTATTGTGTGGAAAAAGATTTTGAAAAACCCAATTCACCCCCCCCCCCCTTTTGGGTATTTTCCTTATTTACTCATAGCCTTTATTATATCAATTGGTATCAGAGCTAGACCTCTTGCTTAAGACATAATCGTCTAAGAGGAAAATGGCTATTCCATCAAGCTCATCTCAAACTGAAAATTGTTCAAAACATAGAGCTCCATTCTTTACGGGAACCGACTATCCCTATTGGAAAGCTAGAATGACTTGGTTCTTACAATCAACTGATTTAGATGTATGGGATGTCATTGAAGATGGCCCAACTTTTCCCACTAAATTAGTTGATGGAGTTTTGGTTCCAAAACCCAAGAAAGAATGGAATGAGCTTGATAGAAAAAATTTTCAATTAAATGCTAAAGTCGTTTATACTTTGCAATGTGCTATGGATAGGAATGAATATAATAAAATATGCCAATGTAAATCTGCTAAGGAAATTTGGAGATTGCTTGAAATAACTCATGAAGGAACTAATCAAGTGAAAGAGTCAAAAATTAATATACTTGTCCATAACTATGAATTGTTTTCAATGAAAGAAACTGAAACTATTGTTGAGATGATCACTAGGTTCACTGAAATCGTTAATGGCCTTGAAGCTTTGGGAAGGGTCATAAATGAATCTGAAAATGTGATGAAGATATTGAGGTCTCTCCCCTCAAAGTGGCATACAAAGGTCACCGCTATTCAAGAAGCTAAACATTTGACCAAGCTACCTATGGAAGAACTCTTAGGGTCATTAATGACTTATGAAATCAGTTTGACAAAGCAACTACAAGAGAGTGAAGACAAAAAGAAGAAAAACATAGCTCTCAAGGCTACAACCAAGGAAGAAGAAGATGTTGAAGAAGAAAAACCAAGTGAAGAAGATGATGATTTAGCTCTCATCACAAGAAAGCTAAACAAGTCATGAGAGGTGAAAGGTTTAGAGGGAAAAAGTTTACCTCTAGAAGAAATCCCTCAAGAAGGGAACCCTCATCACATGGTGACAAGGAAAAATGGGAAGAGAAAGGAGAGTTGATATGCTTCAAATGCAAAAAGCCGGGACACATTAAATATGATTGTACTCTCTACAAAATTGAAGCCAAGAGAAGAATGAAGAAGGCAATGATGGCCATTGGAGTGAGAGTGAAGAATCTTCCAGAAGAAAAGGAAAAAGAAGTGGCAAACATGTGCTTCATGGCAATAGATGATCTTGATGAGGTAAACTCTAACTCTAGTGATGAAATATGCATGTTATTTTTGAAGAACTATATGAGGATTTTGAAAAACTTAGTTTGAAAAATAATTCTCTTAAAAAGAGAATTCAAGAACTTGAAAAAGAACTTGAGGAAGTGAAAAAAAGTTTTCGATTGATGAAATCTCTAAAACTCATCTTGAAAAAAGAATGAGATTTTAAGAAATGAAAATGAAATTTTGAAAAAGAAAAATGAATGGTTGACCTCCTCTCTTTCAATTTTCTCTTGTGGACAAAAGTCCTTTGAAATGATCTTAGCAAGCCAAAAATGTGTTTTTGACAAACAAGGACTAGGATTCAAATCTTCAAAGAACCAAAAGTATTTTAAAAACTATTTTGTAAAAGAATCCTCAAGTGAATGTCCTTCCACTATTTGTAACTTTTGTGGAAGAGGAGGGCACATTAGTAGTACATGTCCCTTAAGAAATGGTGCTCAAAAGAATTCAAATGCAAGGTTAAAAAGGTTTGGATTGAAAAATCCAAAGTCACTAACCCTCAAGGACCCAAAAAGACATGGGTACCTAAACCAACTTGAATTCATTTTGTAGGGCTCAACGGAGGATAAGTGGTTCTTGGATAGTGGGTGCTCAAGACACATGACCGGGGATGAATCCAAGTTTGCCTTCCTTACAAAGAGAAAAGGAGGATATGTCACCTTTGGAGACAATGCAAAAGGAAGAATCATTGGTCAAGGTAACATAGGAATGGTACATCCTCCCTTATTGAAAGTGTTTTATTAGTAGATGGTTTAAAACACAATCTTTTGAGCATTAGTCAACTTTGTGACAAAGGTTTTAAAGTAATTTTTGAAGCATCTCATTGTATCATCAAGGATATTCAAAATGACAAAACCATCTTCATGGGCCATAGATGTGAAAATGTATATGCTATAAATATTTCAAAATATAATGGCCATGATAGATGTTTTTCAAGCATGCATGATCAAAGTTGGTTGTGGCATAGGAGGTTGGGACATGCTAACATGGACCTCATTTCCCAACTCAACAAAGATGAACTTGTTAGAGGCCTTCCCAAAATTAATTTTCAAAAAGACAAAATTTGTGAAGCTTGTCAAATGGGAAAGCAAATCAAAAACTCTTTTAAAAACAAAAATTTCATCTCAACATCTAGACCTCTTGAATTGCTACACATGGATTTATTTGGTCCTTCTAGGACACCTAGTCTAGGAGGAAAATCTTATGCTTATGTCATTGTGGATGATTTCTCTAGATACACATGGGTCTTGTTTTTAAGTCAAAAGAGTGAAGCTTTTTATGAGTTTTCAAAATTTTGTAACAAGGTTCAAAATGAAAAAGGCTTTACAATCACTTGCATTAGAAGTGATCATGGGAGAGAATTTGAGAATTTTGACTTTGAGGAATATTGCAATAAGCATGGTATCAATCACAATTTTTCGGCTCCTAGAACTCCTCAACAAAATGGGGTAGTTGAAAGGAAAAATAGAACTCTTCAAGAAATGGCTAGAACCATGCTAAATGAAAACAATTTGCCAAAGTATTTTTGGGCCGAAGCGGTAAACACTTCTTGCTATGTTTTAAATAGAATATTGTTGAGGCCCATTCTTAAGAAAACTCCCTATGAGCTTTGGAAAAACAAGAAACCCAACATTAGCTATTTCAAAGTCTTTGGGTGCAAATGTTTTATATTAAACACCAAAGATAATCTTGGAAAATTTGATGCAAAATCCGATGTTGGAATTTTTCTTGGCTACTCAACTTCAAGTAAAGCTTTTAGAGTTTTCAACAAAAGAACCATGGTTGTAGAAGAGTCCATCCATGTCATTTTTGATGAATCTAACAATTCTCTTCAAGAAAGAGAAAGTTTTGATGATGATTTAGGATTGGAGACCTCCATGGGAAAATTGCAAATTGAAGACAAAAGACAACAAGAAGAAAGTGGAGAGGATCCAAGAAAGAAGAATCACCTTTGGCACTACCTCCTCCTCAACAAGTGCAAGGTGAATCAAGCCAAGACCTTCCAAAAGATTGGAAGTTTGTCATCAACCATCCACAAGATCAAATCATTGGTAATCCATCAAGTGGGGTAAGAACGAGATCATCCCTTAGAAATATTTGTAATAATCTTGCATTCATCTCTCAAATTGAACCTAAAAACATAAAAGATGCTATAGTTGATGAAAATTGGATGATTGCTATGCAAGAAGAATTAAATCAATTTGAAAGAAGTGAAGTATGGGAACTAGTACCAAGACCTTCAAATCAAAGTGTCATTGGAACCAAATGGGTCTTTAGAAACAAAATGGATGAAAATGGCATCATAGTAAGAAATAAGGCAAGATTGGTAGCCCAAGGGTATAATCAAGAAGAAGGAATAGACTATGAAGAGACTTTTGCCCCCGTAGCTAGAATGGAAGCAATTAGAATGTTGCTTGCTTTTGCATGTTTCAAAGACTTTATTCTATATCAAATGGATGTGAAAAGTGCTTTTCTAAATGGTTTCATAAATGAGGAAGTATATGTTGAACAACCACCGGTTTTCAAAGCTTTAACTTTCCAAACCATGTTTTTAAACTTAAAAAGGCACTTTATGGTTTGAAACAAGCACCTAGAGCTTGGTATGAAAGACTAGTAAATTTCTTTTGAAAAAGGGTTTTAAAATGGGAAAAATTGACACAACTCTTTTCATAAAAACCAAAGAAAAGGATATGCTCCTAGTTCAAATATATGTTGATGATATTATTTTTGGAGCTACTAATGACTCTCTTTGTGAAGATTTCTCTAAGTGTATGCATAGTGAGTTTGAAATGAGCATGATGGGAGAACTCAATTTCTTCCTTGGACTTCAAATCAAGCAACTAAAGGAAGGAACCTTCATCAATCAAGCAAAGTATATAAAGGATCTTCTCAAGAGGTTCAACATGGAAGAAGCCAAGGTGATGAAAACTCCAATGAGCTCATCCATCAAGCTTGACATGGATGAAAAAGGTAAATCTATTGACTCAACTATGTATAGAGGCATGATAGGATCCTTGCTTTATTTGACCGCTAGTAGACCCGATATCATGTATAGTGTATGCTTGTGTGCTAGATTTCAATCTTGTCCTAAAGAATCTCACTTAAGTGCCGTTAAAAGAATTCTTAGATATTTGAAAGGGACAATGAATATTGGTTTGTGGTATCCTAAGGGTGATAATTTTGAATTGATTGGTTTCTCGGATGCCGATTTTGCCGGTTGTAGAGTTGAAAGAAAGAGCACTAGTGGCACTTGTCATTTCTTAGGACACTCACTTGTCTCATGGCATAGTAAGAAGCAAAATTCGGTAGCTTTGTCAACGGCGGAAGCCGAATACATAGCAGCCGGTTTGTGTTGTGCACAAATCCTTTGGATGAAACAAACACTTAGTGATTTTAACTTGTCTTTTGAGCATGTTCCTATCAAATGTGATAACACTAGTGCCATAAATATTTCAAAAAATCCCGTGCAACACTCTAGGACCAAGCATATAGAAATTAGACATCATTTTCTTAGAGATCATGCACAAAAGGGTGACATTACACTTGAATTTGTAAGCACAAAAGATCAACTTGCCGATATTTTTACAAAACCTCTAAGTGAAGAACAATTTTCCGATATTAGAAGACAACTAGGGGTTATTTCTCTTTGATCTGATGTTTGTATAATGAATTCTTGTTGGAAATGCATTATGATTGCATAAATTTCATCTCATACGCATCATATAGCAATCCCTTAGGAAATAGGTCAATTTTTGACCAAAAATACAAATTCCCGTGGCATTGGACATAAAAAATTGGGGATTTCAACTGAAAAGGGCAGGGGGAGGATCACGAGACAAGAAAATGCAAGAAAAATTGGAAAATGTGACCGTTGACCGTTGACCAAGCGGTCGACCGGTTGGGGAACCGGTCGACCGGTTCGTCGGGGCTGGGAATTTAAAAGGTCCCCGCGCGTCAGTTTTTTCCACTATTCTCTGCTATTCCTTGAAGCCTCTTCATCTTCCCGCCTTCAGAGACCAGATTGAGCTATTCTTGGACCGATTTCAGGGCTTGGAGTGATTTTTGACGAGATTTTGAGGCTAGGGTTTCATCTCTGACGGCTTTGGACTTCGGATCTGGACGGGTTCCTCTCTGTTTGCGCGCCATCTTCTGGTTTTGCTCCTTTCCCGCGCGCCTAGGGCTTATTCGGGTTGGTCTTCTCTCTTTGATCGCTTCATTTCTCCGAGATTATCTCCATTTTTGGATTTTGGATGGCTCCTCGAAAGGAGACGGGTGCTTCCAGGGCTCAGGGCAAGCGCCCTGCTGAGCCCTCTCAGCAGCCTGAGCAGACCGAGGCTCGCCGAAAGGCGAGGTACGACACCGCCCTCTTCGGCTCAGTTGAGGATTATCAGAGGTACAAGACGCATTTCGCCAAGAGAAAGGTGGTTCCAGGGAGAAACATCAATTTCTCCCAACTTCAGAGCCTCAGGTTTGAGGGACTCTTCATCAGGATGGGATGGCTGCCAGTTGTGACGGTTTCTGAGCCTATTTTCCGACCTTAGTGCGTGCATTCTACTCCAGGATGACCTATGGACTTGGAGGACCGATTAGGACCACTGTCCGAGGAGTTGAGATTGAGCTGAGTCCGGAGAGCATCTGCCGCATCCTTGACATTCCCCCTGTTGGTCTCGAGTATATGAGGCCAAGGCATGGCCTACTATCCCAGGGTTCGAGCCTAGAGAGGCCATTCAGAGGTTGTGCGGACTTGCAGATGCCCATGGGATGGGCAAACCTTCAGCACATAGCCTGACCGTGCCTAGCCGAGTCCTTCACCATATGATCTGCTCCATCCTATTACCACGGGGAGGACATCGGGACGAGGTCTCCTACTATGAGGCCTTTCTTGTCGACTCACTTCTCACGGGAGGCGATACACGTAGGATATGTGATGATGAGGCATATGATGTCCTGCTGTGAGAGCACCACACGAGTGCTTCCCTACGGCCGCTTCCTCACTCGTGTCTTCAAGGATGCTGGGGTAGACTTGAGTAGAGAGACAGAGTTTGAGCACCCAGCATCTATGACACGTATGACGAGCATTCTCTGGGCGCATGAAGCTTGAGAAGGCCCCCGATGGCTCCTGGGTTAGGAAAGCCGAGCGACAGGCCCGGGGACATGATCAGATACACCCCGGAGTAGAGGAGGAGGACGAGATCAGAGAGATGGAGGATGGGTTGGACCCTCAGAGGGACTTTGAGCAGAGAGGGCCCGAGCTTGACATTCCGCCTCCACATCAGTCAGAGCCTATGACGACTGAGCCATCCTTCACCGCAGGCCCTTCATCTCAGCCATCATTTACCGAGCTACCATCTCAGGCTCCTCATGCTCCTGATCATCCACCTTGGATGGATTTGTCGGCACAGATCAGCTCTCTCGGTCTCGTATGGAGGAGTTAGCAGTGGTTCATGATACTCGCTTTTATTCCATGGAGGATCGCATTGATCAGTATCAGGCCGGCTTCACCTCTCAGTTTGAGCATCTCGTACAGAGGATTGAGCGTCTTGAGAGCCGCCAGGAGAGTCAACACGAGGAGATGATGGCTTACCTCCGTTCAGTGTTTCCACCACCACCTCCTCAGCCTTGATTTTGTTTGGGATCCCCCTTCGTTTCTTTTTTATGTTGCCAAAAGGGGAGATATGTTAGGATAGGGACCTTAGGAGACTTTTTCATTTCCATGCATATCATACTTATGCTTTCATGTACTCTTGCTCTTGCTTATATATGATATGACACTTTTATTTATTCACATTGTCTTCTCGTTTTAAATTTCCTAAATTTTGTGTTGATTATTCCATTATTGGTTTGAGGGGGAGATTTCTCTGTCTCCTAGATAACCAAGGTTTGTCATCATCAAAAAGGGGAGATTGTTAGCCCAAGGGTTCTCCTAATCAGGTTTTGATGATAACAAACCATGGTTAAGTGACTAATTGTTTTAAACTGTTAAGAATCTCAGGCTTAATCTCAAAAATTCATCAAGGACCAAACGAATACGGGATCGAGATCATTTGGAAGATTTGTAATCATAGGAAATGAATGTAAGATGATAGCATGAGTGCACTTAGGATGTTCATACCTTTTCATGCATCTTAGAAAATTCGGTTTATTCTCTAAAACTTGATTTTCTTTAAAACCCGAGTTTTATCAAATATACCTTAGGCAAATTGATTCAAAATGGCATATTAACTCCCTAAAGACCTTGCCTAAGTATTGGAAAAGAAACAAATAAAAAAGGATAGGTTTTCGGGGCCAAAAGGCTCAACCGGTCGAGGCCATGGCCAACCGGCTCAACCGGTTGGGAACCGATCGACCGGTTCCCTTGTCCAGTCGAGTTCCGGTCGGGGAGACACAAAAACTTTCTGTCTCTCCCAGTAGCTTCCTCTTCCCGATCAAACCTCACCCTAGTCTGGTCGAGGTCCGGTCAAGGCAACGGTAACCTGCCATGCATTAAATGCACCAACGGCTAGTGATCCGGTCGACCCTTTGCTCGTCCGATCAAGGCTACTTTCTACTGTTTTTGTCTCCCGAGCTTAGAAACCTATAAATTGAGGGCTCCTCTTCATTTATGAACAAGAAAACAATTGCATTCAAAGCCCACCTACCTGTTCTTGATAAAAAAGCTCTCATTTTCTTTCTAAGTGCATCAAACCATCACTTGCATATTCTTAGTGCACTCTTGCAATTCATCCTAGCTTTCTCTTGTACTTGAGTCATCCTTAAGCTAGGTTGAGAGTTTCATCTTTGTGTAAACTGAGTGTGAAAGCCTTCAAGTGGTTCAAATCTTGAAGAGATTGTGTAAGAGCCCATTGGAGCCGGAATCCAAGTGTAAGAAGATTGAAAGCTTGATTGAAGCTTCAAGTTAGTGGAACCCTCACTCGGTTAGGAGATTGAGGAGAGTGGACGTAGGCAACGGAGTGCCGAACCACTATAAACCCGAGTTTGAATTTCTCTAACTTTATCTCCTTCCTTTATTTATTTTGTGTATATATTATTGTGTGGAAAAAGATTTTGAAAAACCCAATTCACCCCCCCCCCCCCCCCCCCCCCCCCCCCTTTGGGTATTTTCCTTATTTACTCATAGCCTTTGTTATATCAATATTTGTTAGTAAACATTCAAATAAAATGATGAATGAAATTATTATTTGATTATATTGAGTAAAATAAGAGTTTCTTATTTACCTCATTTCCAAATTGACAAATTGTAGACCCTCCATTTTATCATCTTAGCACATGTCCTATAAGGTATTTGTCCCATATTTTACAGTAATTCCCTGGTGGCCCATTACTACTTGTGTAGCCTATCTTTTCTAAGCCACTTTGGGGACTTTGGTTGAGGGATTTATCTAACTCCATTGTGACTCTTGGCAGCCCTAATTTAGACTTAGGCTCACTTAGGCACCCTAGGCTCATTTAGACACTTGGCTTATTAGGCATCACCCTAGGCCCATTAGGCACCACCTTAGGCCCGCTTAGGCACCCCTAGGCCCATTTAGGCGCCATAGGCCCACTTAGACACCTTAGGTCTACTTAGGTTACCTTTTAGGGAATTTCTGCATGCTTGCATGGTTGGTATAGATTGCATTTTTGGTATGGCTTGCATGACTTGCATGGTTCGTTCTTGTAAAATCACATGACTTGACTTTTTATTATTATATTTTTATTTTTTTTTAATATCTTGTCTATTTCTTCCTCTATTTTTATTTATTATTCTGTCACTTTTCCATAATGCTTGTCCTTACTTATCTATGTTAACTTAATAATTTTGTTTAAATGTTTTATTAGTAATATTATTATTATTATTATTCTATTTAATTTATTGACTTTGAAATTTTGCAAGAGAGTACACCAATGGAAAGATTGGAGAGAGTAGTAGCTACGCCACCACAGAAGAATTTTAGAGAAGGTTTTTATTATTATGATTGTCAGTGGAAAATATGTATGTGAAGACTTTTTCATGTGATGGATGCATAAATGGACTTTTCTAGTGGGACCTCATGACATATGGAAATTAAAAAGGGAACACTGTGGTGAATGAGAAAACGAATAACCATCACACATCTTGAAGGGCCAGATTTATCCATGGTGAGGCGTCATTTCCAAGCTGGTTGAGTCAATGGAATGATTATTGGAGTTAAGGCTGTGATTTTTTTTTTTTTTTTTTTGGAGAATGGGGAATCAATCCAAGGAGGACAACATCATTTTTTCCTTCTGAAATAAAAATTTCCATAGTCAGATTGGCAAGTGAAAAGAAAAGGATGAAGCTGTATGTAGACGGGGAGAGGGGTTGTGTTCGAAGCAGGGGGGTACGTTTTGAAGAGGGTGAGAAGAGACCAAGGGAGATGGCGTTATTGAAAAGGAGGATGGGAGTAATAAACACGGCAATGGGTGATGGGATGTGGACTTTTTCAGGTGGGTGTTCTACATTTCAACGGTGAGGATATTCACTTATCTTATATCGTCGGCCTTGGGGGTTCTGGCGCTGTTGTTTGGCTGCGATTTTCATCACCACTGTCCTCATCTTTGTTCTTGTGTTCGTGTTCAACATGATAGGGGATGCCTTGGGTGGGGCCAGCTTCAATCCCATTGCAATTGCTGGGCTCTATGCCGCCGACGTCACACCCGACAGCCTCATCTCCATGGCTTTCCGTTTTCCTGCTCAGGCAGCTGGTGCTGTGGGTGGTGCCCTGGCAATCATGGAGGTGATGCCAACATAGTACAGGCTTATGCTTGGGGGGCCTTCTTTGAAAGTGGACTTGCATACTGGAGCCATTGCTGAGGGGGTTTTGACCTTTACAATTAGCTTTCTTGTGCTTTTGGTTGTCCTCAAGGGACCAAAGAGTCCAGTACTAAAGACATGGTTGCTTGCCATGACGACTGTAATTCTGGTCGTCTCAGGCTCTGCTTACACTGGGCCTTCCATGAATCCCGCCAATGCATTTGGATGGGCATATATAAACAATTGGCATAACACGTGGGAGCAGTTGTACATTTATTGGATCTGCCCCTTCATAGGGGCAATATTGGCTGCATGGGTCTTCTAATTCCTACTTACAGCACCAACAATGCAAAAGAAAGCTTAAGAAGGCATGAACTGAAATTTTATGTTAGTGGTCTCCAGTTCTACGACTTTGAATGAATCAGGTGGTTGTGCTGCTCAAAGGTGATGAATACAACCCAGACGGTGCACAAGAATCTCAAAACTGAATGCCCAAAAGAATGTACTCCAATGAAATCTTGGACGCAGCAGAATATAACTCAACCAAGTGCCTGGATGAACGTCTTGGAGAAGATCAGTAACTCGTTCTTGGTTCCTAAATGTGGTGCACGAATATTCAAATAACAGTGGCTGTAGTTCTGGAGTTTCAGGGTGCATTTGGAAGACTAATGGAGATGAAACCATTAATTTTGATTTGTTTTGCATGGAATTTGGAAGCATATAGTCCACACACGATTGAAAAGGAAGGGATGACGGAACTGTGAAAAAAAAAAAAGGGTATAAGACAACCGAGGTAGCAAGAAATTGTATACGAATCATCTGTGGGGGCATTTCAAAACTGGTTAGATGGCAAGAGGCCCTTGGTCTGGACGTAAAAAAATTCTACAACAGTGCGTGTATTGGATGACAAACCGAAAACCCATTCCCATGTGAGCACTCGGGAAATTGAAAAGAAAGCACTATCGTAGATATTTTTGCTTTTTAAAAACAGATTGCACTTCGGAGATTTCTACAATTTTAAAAGAATAATTTGGCGATTGTGATTGATGGAGAGATGGTGACTATGTAACTGTATTTTCCGTGAGAATTAGGGTTGGGTGCTGGCTGGGCCCTTCAGATCTCCTAAAGCCAGAGGTGAGCCTCTGTTAAAGTAAGCCTACAGAGAAGATGGTGGGGATGACATTGATTTTGATTGTCGGCAGCTCAGCTCTAATGAATCTCTTCCATTTGGGTGGCATAAAACAGATGAAGACTCATGCTAATCGATCATCAGTTTCTGAATTTGGAGATGACTATTTTGCCATTGGCAATTGGGAACAAAAAGAATTTGTAAGCCGTGATGGACACATGAAGGTTCAAACACAAGTTTTCTTTGCTTCTATTGATCAAAAGAAAGAGCCGACAGCAAGGACAATCCCATCATATTATCTCGCTCCATTTACATTGGTTCAGGCAAATCTACTACACATCGAACGAGTGATAGTAAAGACACTAGGGAAAGTTGGGATAGAATGAGAATGGGCATATTGATCAACATGAATTCAATGTGCGGGGGAAACCTCTTTCAAATGTTACTTTACTTGGACCTGGTCATCATCCCAATCCAGGTTCAGGTGAGAATTATGAACCAACTCAATAGGAGAAGACTTGTGAGCATAGTGATTTTGGTTACTCAACAAGGGTGATCTTGATCATTCTTCTATACCTATTTTCGGAATGGGAGGCCTTTGGTTCCAGATCCTAAATGCCATTTGGACAGTAGCATTGAGAAATCCGTTGCTCCCTTGATGATGATCTAATTCCATGCAGCGTTTCAGCAGCTGCTTCAGTGTAGAATTTCTTGCACTTTGCTAAAATCACTTGCAAGCCAAAATTTTCAGAATCTCTGGCCAAAGCATCTGTTCAAAACTAAGATGTTGTTTGGATGGGAGGTAGATATGAGGTGCAGAATGTCAAGAGCAGGATGCAATCTCAGTGGGGAATTTGATTACATTGCATGAACAAAAGCTTGATGGAACCCCCACCAAAAAAAAAATAAAAATTAAAACTTTTTATTTCTTGCTGCCAGTTTTTCACTCAACCATTGACCCTTTAGTTTCAAAATTCGTTTCAGCAACTTTAGAATATTTAAAAAAAAAAATTCAAAATTTTTATAACTTTTCTCACTCCTTGAACTTGAATTTAAAGTTTCGTTTGAGTTAGAAAGCAATTCCGGAATGGAAGATATGAATGAGTCTTTAGGGGGGCTCCGTTTTCACCCAGTTCTGGACACCCGGGATCTTTTTGCAAAAATAAAATGTCAGAAGACTTTTTAAATTTGATTTGATATTTTTCCTCAATTTTAAGCTTCTTTAAATTGATCTTAGATACATAAAAAAATTAAAAAATACGCATTTTTGAGGGAGATATGATTTTTCAAAGTCATGCCTACTGTGCATTCTGGATTCCGAACATCTGATTAGGTTAAGTGTTTTAAAAATATTTTTAAGTACTATCCGACCCTGGATTCATTTTTTATGTGATATAGACACTTTGAAATATATGTCTGATTTTTTTTTTTTATGATTTTATGTGATCATTTATTATTTTTAAAAAAATCATTTATGCATGTCACTTTTTTCTTATCTAATCTGGACTTTGTAGAACCTTTAGGTGTCTTTGCTACAATCTATCCTTTAAATGAGTATTTGGCTTTCGGTATGTTGATCTAGATGTGTAGGATTTGTTTTCTGAAATTTTTTGTAATTAAATTCCACTCTAATCCAATTTTTAGAAATTTGTTTTATGATGCTTCCTTTTCTAACTACATGCTAATGGTTTTATACTTTACTTGGAATTGTTACTATTCTTGGGGTCATTTGATTTATCTTAGCTCGATTTTGGCTTTGGCACTATATATTAGACATAATAAAGGTGTTATATAATATATACTTGTCCTAACCACTCTAGCCTTTTTTTTCTTTTCTTTTTTTGAGGAATCTTATAAATTATGCATGATATCCAGGTACGCTCTCTATCATTACTTTTTGGGATTCCATGAATATGCATGTTGTTGTGAGCCTTATTTATGCTTGATGTGATCCTTAGGCGCTTAAATGTATGCTTGATTCGCTATGATTAAATACATGTTGTGTGCTATATTTCTATACTAACTCTGATGTTTTATGATAACGTTTGAGAAGTAGTTTGGGTACGCATCCTAACTCTCCTTTATTGTGATTTGATCTTGTTTGGCATGTTATTTTTTGAAATCACCTTAGTCTACCTAGGTATCCTCAATTAATCAATTAATTGCCACATTTCCCTCAACTTATTCAGTAGAGACCTTTGTAGGGCTTAGAAGGGTGCTACCTTTTTAGAGGTACCTTCCCAATAGGTAACCTGATCCATGGACCTAGACTCAGGTTTTTCAAAGACACGTTTTTCCAAAAACTATGGAGTCACTTCTTTAAGGTTTTCTTTCTTGTTTTATTTGCCCTTTTAAAATAAAATAAAATAAGTGGTGACTTCAACTTTTCCAAAATAAATTTTTCACCAAATAAAAGCGAGTTTCGCCGATTGAGTGGGGGCGCACGTGAAAAATGCAGGTCCACACTAATCAATTCAACATTTGGGTCTAATTTAGCAAATACGTCATGGACTGCTTGAATTAAATTCAGATCACTACCAACTCCAGGCCTATATTGAAACCTTGGATTCAAGAAGTATGCTACAATAAAAGTATGTAGATTTAGTATTGTATAAGAGAAAATGAAATAAAATCAAAGTAACAATTGATGAAAATTAAGTACCTGCCGCATGAAGTAGATGTTTTAATGTTTTTCCCCAACGATCTTTGATTATTTTGAAGATCCAATCACCAACTTGTTGATGAATGAGATTCGCTTTCATCATTTGCATAAGCTCGTACACAAACAACATTATGGGATCAACTTTTGAATCCATGATTCAAAGCACAACGTATAGTGGCTCAAAGTATGAAACAACATGTGTCACTCTATCCCAATACTGATGGTCAAACATTAATTTTTCCATATCTCGTCCAATTTTTGTCCGATTGAGCTTGTGTAGTACCCATTCACCACTCAAACAATTTCTTCAAATCAACATTTTTTTTTAAGAAGACTTTCAAGAGCAATATAATTTATAGTAAACCTTGTAGCTCTCGGTCAAACAATGTCGCCACCATAGTACTTTCTCATTTCTGCAAGTAACCAACCATGATTGTAAATGAAGTTGGTTATCTTGTGGTCACTGCGTATCACATCTGCAACACTAGGTCTTTTCCCGATGTCTTCAAACATTAAGTCGATGCAATGTACCGTACATGGGGTCCAATATAAGTTAAACTTCTTCATCAACACCTTCCCTGTTGTCATGAACATTGACCCGTTATCTATGAAAATTTAGACCACATTATCTACCCCGACTTCTTTGATGACATTCTTCAATAGTTTGTATATTTATTTGTGGTCTTTGATATTGTTCGATGCATCAATTGACTTAAGGAACACTGTACTCCCTTTTAAATAGACCATGAAATTAATTATACTTAATCTTGTGGGTCATGTCCATCCATCTGACATTATGGTACAACCATATGTCACCCATTTCTCTCTTTGTTGGTTCACATATGCTTCCATATCTTTGTACTCCATTTCCAAGTACTTATTCTTTATTTCATATGGAGATGGAGGTTCGATTCCCATTCCTACAAATCATATGTAAGACATATTTGAAACATGACACAAAAGACTACACCTACTCAAGGTAAGAAACAATATAAAATTTGAGAAATTAGAAATTAACTACTTGTTGTGCACCAATAATCATATTCTTGAAGTGGTAAGAGTTTGCTTTATTGGGTGCAATGCTATCATAAATGAAGAATTTGCTTATTAAGCGTCCCATTGTTTCTTTAATTGAACCACCCTTTAATATATCTTTAATATTTTTTTATCTTGTTGTAGAAGACTTGTAGAAGGAGGTGCAATAGATGGTGATGGGTCTGAATGTTGCGTACTTTGATATTTCTGTATTGTCGGTGCACCACTAGGGTGTGACGATTCCCCTGTTTTATGCTTGCTTCCCATAATAGTTTCATATTGTTGTCACTCCCATTCTGTTGCCTTTGATGCACAAACTACTTCTCAATAGCCATCCTACTCATCTAAGTGCATATCTACTAGATACATATACACTTCTTCATCTTCATCATCATCATTGTCCATGATGCGTATGCCTGGCCCCCATAGTGCCATGTAATTGGGCCTAGATCTCTTCAATATGTGTAGTTTTCATTGCTTTTGCTTTACTTTTTTTCATGTAACATCTCTCGTATCTCTTCTTTCACTTCAGGTGGCACTATAGGATACTTTTTTGTGTTGTTATTCGGGTCTCCATGCGCTAAATGATACTTGAATTGATTAATGCCTCCACTTTTCATTAATAGTCCACAAAAATTACAAATTGTCCAATTTTGGTTCCCCTCTACTGGTGAACAATACTTCCAAGCTACATCTCGACCGAACATGCCACTCCCACCACCTCCACCTCTACTTCCACTTATACTAGTCATTGCAAATCTATTGAACATATACTATTTAATTACAATTGAATAAAAATTTAAATTAAACAAGTAATTAAAAATAAACTTATTGCAAATGTACTAATTAATTATGATTGAAAAAAAATATTGAAGAAATTGAGAAACTACTAATATTGTTAATAAACTTAATAAATTAACTAAACTAAATTAATTCTATGAAAATATACTAATTCATTCAAGAGTTAAAAAAATGTAGTAATTAATTCAAATGTACTAATTAATTACGATTGAAAAGAAAAAAAATTGAAGAAATTGGGAAACTACTAATATTGTTAATTAACTTAATAAATTAACTAAGCTAAATTAATTCTATGAAAATCTACTAATTCATTCAAGAGTTAAAAAAATGTACTAATTAATTCAAATGTACTAATTAATTACGATTGAAAAGAAAAAAAATTGAAGAAATTGGGAAGCTACTAATATTGTTAATTAACTTAACTAAATTACTTCTAAGAAAATCTAGTAATTCATTCAAGAGTTAAAAAAATGTACTAATTAATTCAAATGCACTAATTAATTACGATTGAAAAGAAAAAAAAAATTGAAGAAATTGAGAAGCTACTAATATTGTTAATTAACTTAATAAATTAACTAAGCTAAATTAATTCTATGAAAATCTACTAGTTCATTCAAGAGTTAAAAAATGTACTAATTAATTACAATTGAAAAAAAAATTGAAGAAATTGGGAAGCTACTAATATTGTTAATTAACTTAATAAATTAACTAAGCTAAATTAATTCTAAGAAAATCTACAAATTCATTCAAGAATTAAAAAATGTACTAATTAATTACAAATGAAAAGAAAAAGAATTGATGTACTAATTAATTACACTTCAATACAAAAATAATTAAAATTTAAAACAAACATACCTTTAAAAAAAAAAAAAAGTAACCTTGGGAGCAATTAAAGATTAAAGATGAAATGTTGATGAAATTGGTAAAAAATGAGCTATTTATAGAAAAAAAAAAAAATTGGGCCAAAATAGCTATTGGATCGAAATCTAGGTGAAATATAACCATTGGATCATCATATAGATGTGGGATTCAATTCTGGCAATTGGATCACATCCAAATTCAATTTGGACCATAAGATGCACATGAAATTGACTATTGGAGCTCGGACCAAATCTGGATCGTTAGATCAACGTGGCAAAGCTGGGAGTTGTCAGATCAGAGGACCAGGGAAGCAAATGAAGGCGCCTAACTCCAACCAAATCTAGACCGTCAAATCAATGTGGGGAAGTTAGGAGCTGTCGGATCAGAGGACCAAGCAAGTAGATGAAGGCGTCGATTTTTTCAAAAAATAGATGAAAAATTGACGATACAAACCGAAATTTTGCTAATTAATTGCAATGGTTGATGATTTTTTGAAGATTTTGTCAATTTTTTGCCTGAAGCTTATTTTTTTGGAGATTTTGATCGAAATTTAATGAAATTCCTCCCGTCAACATTTCGTATCACCAATCGTCGAAACCCAAAATTTTGATGGAAAAAAAAAAAAAAAAGATTTTCATCCATGGAATCTATGAGTATAGGGACTCAATTTAGTGACTCCTCGAATGTGGTTGACGCATACCCTCTTTATGTGATGAGTTGGTCAACCTTCAAGTTCAACCAATGAAGAGTATGGTATGTTGAGCTATTCCCATTCTGCATAAATGTCATACCAAGTTCCATACCAGATGTAAAGAGGATTTGACATGAACACATGGGTGAACCTCGAGTATCCTATCTATGTAGAGATATTGTGCAGGACTTAAGAGATATATATGAGGCATGTTAAAATTTTTAACTAATATTATCGAGGCTCAATGAGTTGGTACCAATATTGTCTCCAACAATAAGATGGGGTTTCTTCATCTACCAATTTCATTGAACCACATTGGTCCTCCTTTTGGTATTAAAGGGTAATTACAATGTAATATGTACAAATTATTAATATTTAATGAAATCAAGTCTTTCGTGTGGCTTTATAATGAATGTACAATTACAAAATTCACATTTCTTATTGATCAACATGATATAATTACATCTAATATCGCAAATCATATCATACATATATATCAAATTCTTTAACAAAATAACTTTAAAATGTCTATTATACTTCTAATTACATTGCTATGAGGTTTTTTTTTTTTTTTTTTTACATTTCCATGAGTTTTGATCAATTATTAGGCCTATTGAAATTTTTTTCCAAAATATTCGTCGATATATCTCCTGTATATCCATAAAATTAAAATACCAATATATCCGTGATTATCGATATTTTAAACCTTGTTTATGCATGTCATGTTTTAAAAGTTATACTTATTAAATACCTTATATTTTGCAGTGAACTTGTTAATTTTCAATATGAGGATGCAAATCAGGAAGACTTTTTTACTTTAGGGCCTAGACAAAAATTGCTAGATATGGTGAGGAATACAAGGATAAACCCACTTCTTATTAATTTTATTACATAATTAATATTGTTAATTTTTTGTGTTTAATTTTTAGATCATAAATGTATTTGCATGCAAACTCAATACTTTTAAGAAGCAATTCAAGGAATACGGTCCACGAGATGCTATTTACCCACTACATTTATGGTATGTTCATCCATTATATTTCTTATTAAAGAAAAAAATGAAACCTAATGAATATTGTGATAGTTTATTTTGTATAGAAAATGATCTTGCATGGTGGTAGAAAATTGTCAAATTCTACCAAGATATTCACATATTATCAAGCACATGGATGAAATGAAGGATTGTGACAAGGTACATATATGAAGTTGTATTCATATTATAGTTGTAAATAATTATCAATGCTAAAATGTGTGTTTTGTTTAGATACACATATTGATGCATGATACATGTCCGGATCATTGATATTTGTGTGTGATAAATTTTGATCAATGTAATATTCATATTTTCGATTCATCATCATCTAAAGAAATGGATCACATGTGAACTACATGTGTGAAAACAGTGGTATATGTCTTACATGCATTTTAATTAATTTTATTAATTTTTAGTGTTAGTTGTTAACTTGACATATTTTATTTTGCTAAAAGATATAATGATATGTTAGGTTGAAGAGTGTGCACATTTTTTTAATCTCAATGAGCATGACAAGAATTTATCAAGTTTTCCTATTGAAAGACCTACATGGTACATGTGCAAGACAATGGGTAAACAAGTATAACTATTTTATCAAATATAATGTGTTCAAAATAATATTACTATGTACTAACTAGATAAATTTTGTCTCATTGTTTATGTTAGGTGGGATTATGGAGTATATGTCATTAATCATATACAAAGATCAGAATACATGGACTCAAATTCAACCCCTTTCCATTGGGAGTCTACACTTGCAAGGCACAAGTCGGCAATTGAATTAGTGTTTGATGATGAAAATAGTGAGAAAGCCATAATACTAAGTAAAATTCATAATCATACAAAAAGCAAGAGAAGAAGAGTATAGAATACAATCAAGAGTTGATTTTTTGTCTACATGATTTTTTACATTGTAGTAGCACTCATTGGTTTTGATATGAAGAACTTGATCTCGAAAATTTGGATGTAAAGTGGTTCATAGTAACCTACATTGAAATATTTATAGTTATATATATGACTTAATATTAAATGCTTAGGAACTTCATTCAATATATGGATAAATGACATGTGGTTTAAATAAGTTTCTATATGACTTTTACTTGGTTTGTGAAGTAATTTGGTGGATGTAACCCGAGCCATAAATCATATAAGCTTGTTTCTAGACTATTCTGAAATGTGCCAAGTGTTTCCTGTAATATGATTTAATTTTTCAATTACTCTCATAAAGAATATTTTGCACATCATGATAAACTTACAAAAAAAAATGTTAAATTTTTATTTTGAGAAAATTCATTTGTCTCATGTCTTATCCACTTTCCATGTTGTGATTTAGTAATGAAGGCATGTCTCCCTATATTAACATAAACGATATTTTATTTCAATATACAAATAAATGATATATATTTTAGATAAGTTACTTTATGACTCTTGCTTGGCTTGTAAACTAATTTGGTGGATGTAACCCGAGCCATGAATCATATAAGCTTGTTTCTCAACCATTTTGAAATGTGTCAATTGTTTCATGTAGTATGATTTAATTTTTCAATTACTTTCATAAAGAATATTTTGTACATCGTAATAAAACTTAATAAAAAAAAAAAGTTAGACTTACATTTTGAGTAAACTCATTTGTCTCATGTCTTGATCGACCTTCCATGTTGTGATTTAGTAATGAAGGCATGTCCCCATATATTATCATGAAAAAAAAAATCAATTTAACCAAATAAAAATAAATATAAAGTGAATAATTAATAAATTTAGTGATGAGTTTGAATATACCATTTCTTTAATTGAATCTTCAATGTGGATGGATGCATTGTGAATCTTAACAAACTTTGGACATTTTTGAATAGTGTGTCCTATTTTCTTACATTTCTCACAATGCCTTGGTTTCTTACATTTGTCTTTTAAGGTACTTGGATTATCTTTGGTCTTTACAATGTTAGGATCTTAAACATGGTGTTTGTAGCTTTCAAATCTTCTCATTCACCTTCTTCCACTGAATTTTTACAAAGTTCTTCCATTTGACAAGTGAGTCTTTGAATTTCACATCTAGTCTCTTTAAAAAAAAATTTTTGATTGAGATGCAAAATAAGACATCCATGAGCACATAGAGCTAAGTGCATCATATTGTATGATGTTAGTCGCATCGCCTTGACTTTCATTGTCATGATGAACTTGGATCATTTCTTTTGCTAACTTAGACCACCTTTTCATAATACAAATATCGGGTATTTCTTCAAGGTGTTCTATCTTCATTACAACAATCATGTGGGGATATGAAAAACCAATTGACTTAAATTAAACATTATACAAGTACATTTCATAGACTAATCACCATTACCATAACATACTTTCCAGAACTTGTCAAGGCTTCTAAACTTGGTCAATTGATGGACATGATAATCTCCATGATTTTTTGTATCGACAGGGAAAAACAATTTTTCATTCTTCATCTTATCCCTAAATTTAAGAAAAGATTGCCTTGTGAAAACAATCTTTGCATGTTTCTCAAGTGCATAGAGTTTGGTTGTTAGAACAACTGAAGGATGGTGTGTCTCAAACTTTGCATTTGCCTCATTATGACAAATATGTGAGAGTGCTCTATCAAAATTATTCACAAACTCAAACAGCTTCAAACGACTTTTAAGGAAATGATTCAGGTATGCATTCATGCTTTCACACCTTTGCGTGCTATTCACACTTGGAAAAAAAAAAAAACCCTTAAATAAGCTTTTGCCTATCTGGAACGCTTAACATATATATCACCCACTTATGTCCATGAAGAATAAACATTTCCAACAAATCATTTCATGCACATTCAAATTCTTCAATGATGTCTTCCATGAACATGCACTTAGAAAAATGATTAGTAAAATCTTTGACATGGACATTAGTGAATGCATTGTGTTGAATATGCCAAGCACATAATCGATGATAAGAGTATGAAAATATCCTCTTAATGGCTTAACGCATTGCTTTATCCCCATAAGTAATAATAGAAAGAGGCCTTTTGTTATACATTGCATCAAGAAATGTCTCCAAGATCCATGTATAAGTGCTAGCACTCTCATCTACCAATAATGCACATCCAATCACTATAGTTTGATGGTGATGGTTAATGTCAACTAGTATGACCAATGGATTTTTATAAGCATTAGTCTGATAAGTTGTATCAAATGCTAACACATCTCCTAAACAAGTGTAATCCAATCTACTTGTAGAATCTACCCAAAATAGATTTGCTAGACGATTGTCTTCATCAACATTGTACTTGTAATAAAATGATGATCCATTTAAGCCTTTCCACACAAGCAAGCCAAAGCACCCTCTGCATCACCATTTCTTATTTGAACTCTACGATTAACATTAGCATTGTTATAGAGATCTTTTTTTGTGAAGCCAACATTGTTACATCCACCTGATTGTTGCTCCATGTAATCCATAATTTGGCTAGTTCTCATGCCAACACCTCGCATTGTATTCAATTAAGTGTTATCTACATTTTTCATGATCGTATGAGAACAAAGGAATTGGATATTTTTTTGTTCCACCAAAGGATGATTATGATCGGTCATAAACTCCCTCACAATCCACTTTGTTCACTTGTTTGTCAAACCCAATATGAAATGTTGGCTCACAACCAACTCTAGTTATTGCCTTAGGTTCTCATTTTCAATTTTCATTCTCCAAACACACTCTTTGTCAATATCCTTCTTTTGAGCAAACCCACTTACGAGATATTATATTTTGATTCTTATCTCATTCTACATCATCCTTTCTAACACCGAATCTAGTAACGTTAGGAAATAAATTATAAAATTCTTCTACCTCCTCTATTAAGCTGAACTCCATTTTCCATACATCTTCAAGTGTTAAACCATTCAAAATCTTCTTTGAACCTAGCATGACCTCTTCATTAGACTCAATTTTCATATTGCTATCATATTGGTAACTAAAGTCTTCATCATTCAAATTGATAATGAATTACTTTCCTCTGTATTTGTCCATCATATCTATGACGAAACCGATATATAAAAGAAAGAGTAATTAGAAAATTACATTACCTAATCATATTTGTTATCAATTTGGTTTTTAAAATAAATAAATATTTTATATCATTTCATACCTTGTTTCACATGTTTCATATCATATATCAAAATCATTCATGTCTTTTCTCACATTTTTTTAATAAAGATATGAATAATATTTTATAATCCTTAAATATAAAAAAAAATGATATAAAAATATTGAATTTGATAACAAATAACTAAATTATCTTAATTTGTTTAATAAAATTGTTCATACCATCTCTCACATTGTTCGTACCATATCTTACCATGTTCATACACTCTTTCATAATATTCATATATCTCTCACATTGTTCTCACCCCTTTTCACAATGTTTATACCATCTCTCACATTGTTTGTATCATCTCTCACATTGTTCATACTCTATCTCATATTGTTTGTACTTTATCTCACATTGTTCATACCCCTTCTCACAATGTTTGTACCCTCTCTCACATTGTTCATACCTCCTCTTACAATGTTTGTACCCTCTCTCACAATCCTTGTACCATTTTTCACAATGTTCGTACCCCTTCTCACAATGTTCGTACACCCTCTCACAATGTGTGTACTCGCTCTCATAATGTCTGTACTTCATCTCACAATGTTCGTACCCTCTTTCACATTGTTTCTATCTCCTCTCATAATGTTCATACCCTCTCTTATAATGTTTGTACACTCTCTCACATTGTTTGTACCTCATCTCACATTGTTCGTACCTTTTCTCACAATGTTCATATCCCCTCTCACAATGTTCGTACCCCCTCTCACAATGTTAGTACCCCATCTCACATTCTTTGTACCCTCTCTCACATTGTTCATACACTATTTCACATCATTCTTACCTCATCTCATATTTTTTGTACCATCTCTTACATTATTTATACCATTTCTCACATATTTTGTACCATCTCTCACATTGTTTGTACTCTCTCTCATATTGTTTGTACCCTTTCTCCCATTGTTTGTACCCCTTCTCACATTATTCATACCCCTTCTCATATTGTTTGTACCTTATCTCACATTGTTTATACACATTCTCACATTGTTTATATACCCTATTTAACATGACATTTCTATCTACAAAATTTATATTTAAATAAATAAAAAAGAATCAATTTTACCTTTAACACTGGTAATCACTTGGAATCTTTCATATAATATCTTCCCAAGAAACAAAAATTCTTATTTTCCTTCTTCAAGATATATAAAACTTCATCTTCAAATTTAATCTATGAATACAAAAAAAAATGATATAAAAATATTGATGACAATTTTATAATAAATGACTAAATTGTCTCAATTTGATTAATAATAACTCATAAAAAATTCAAAAATCTAAATCTTATAAATCATTACATATTTAAATGTTATTTAACATGACATTTCTATATACGTAATTTATATTTAAATAAAAAAAAATCAAATGTTACCTTTAACACTTGTAATCACTTGAAATCCTTCATACAATATCTTCTCAAGAAACAAAAATTTTAGTTTTCCTTCTACAAAAAAATGATATAAAAATAGTAATAATAATTTGATAACAAAAGATTAAATTATCTTAATTTTGTTAATAATAAAATCATAAAAAATTCTAAAATCTAAATTTTATAAATCATTATATATTTGTTATTTAACATAACATTTCTACCTACAAAATTTATATTTAAATAAAAAATATCAAATATTAAATTTGACACTTGTAATCACTTGAAATCCTTCATCTTCTTCATGGAATACAATTTTTCTTTCTTTCTTCCTCAAAAAGTTTCAAACTAGATCTTCAAATTTGATTTATCAAAAGACATCCCACATATTTTCTAATATAACAGTTGAAACTATTTAATTTTCATATTAAATTAGTATCCCTTTTTGAATAATGAGTGTATAAAGGTAGTTGGTAGAATTTTCTTTTTTTAGATAAATGTTAGGTAGTTCATTAAATAACAAATTATATTTGATATTTAATAATAAATTATAAAAAAGTTATAATATTTAAATATGTACGAGATGCATGCGATTATTTCTCACAAATAGGTCATCTTTACCGGTTTCATAAGTTTTATTTTTTATTTTCAATGACATGTCATTTTATTGTTGGGGACAAATGTAGGTAGGTACCCCCAAAATAAATAGTGGATATATACCAAAGAACAACCTATAAAACAAACATATACCTTACAATGAATCAAAAGGAACTTTTCCTCTTGACTTTTTGTAAGCCTTAACTTTTTAGTTACATTCCTTCCTGATTACTACCAAAAAGTGCTATTTTGTAGACCTAATTATAATGGTTTTAAGCACCTTTGTGTAGTAATCATATTCATTTAACCCAATTAATTCATTAAGGTCCTTAGTAATTGGTTTTAACCATTTTGTGGCAAGTTTACATGTTTTTATCAGCTTATGAATCAATTCAAGCATGCCAAATGATGGAGGAGCTAATTGGACAAGTTAAAGCAAGGATTTTGGAAGTTTACAGGCTTGAATTTCAAGTGGAAACACGAGCACAAGCAAAGAGAATGCAAAGAGGAAAAACAAATGGAGAAGAGGAAAACAGAGGACAGCAGCTGCAGTCTTCTTTCGAACTTTTGGAGCACTTCCCGAAGTCCATTTTCTACATGCTATATACCATTTCAAAGCTCAGGAAGTCAAGAATCCAACGCTTCAAACCGTGTACAATTTGGAGCTGAAATGAGGAAGATATGGCCTTCGGAAGACAACTGCATCAAATCTTGTGAAAATTTCGCAAGGTGAATTTCTCCTTGCGAAATTTCGCAAGGAGGATTTAGGCACATTGCGAAAATGCCGAATTTCCTCTGTTTCTCCACGCACGCACCACCGACTTCTCAGATATTTGTAGCTTGATATTTTCTCATGTAAATTCCTTTTGTAACCTTGTATTCAGCCATCATAAGGCTTTATCTTGTAATTTTGCTATATATAGAGGTGCACAACACCTCCAAAAGGGGAGATTGGAAAATGGATGGATGGGGTGATCGATCCTCTGTAGATTAAATTAGAATTATATAAAGCTCTGTTTTTCTTCTTTTCTCTTTTCTTTCTCATTTTCTTAGTAGCCAAACAGCCTCTGAGGGCTTTTCCTCAGAGGATGATTGGCTAAAACCTTTAAGTTTCTCAAAGTATGGATGTTATGTGATGGCTTGGATGCAATCCCATGGAAATTTCTCGCACCCGGAAGGTAAGGTAGTCGTTTTTCATTAATGGTTCATTAATGTAAATTTTGGTTTTTATTTCCTTTGGACAACTTCCAACGGCCAATACTTGATAAGCTTTTGGATTTCTATCCATTAGTTATCTCCTACGAGCTATTGGAAGGTGAGGTTTTCAATTCCAAGTTTTGCATTAATCCGTTAGAACCAATTTCAATGGCCATTGAAAGGTGAGTTTATCACCTGGAATGACTTTGAGTTGCCAATATTTGGTAAGCTTTTGGCTTTAGACCATTAGTTATCTCTTACGAGCCATTCAAAGGAAGTCTAAGGTGAATAACCATTGATAAAATTCACTACCATCTGTTTTGCCATTTTAAAGGATTAAAACTTGATTTGCTAAATCCATACCGGTTCGGGAAGCAAGCATCACCATAGTTGCAACCCCAACGCGAGGAGCCTATCCTGAGATTTCCAATTTGCATAAGAGCCAGAGCATAGCTATCTTATCTTTGAGAAACTTGTTTTTACACCCTTTCATTTTAGTCTTTAATGTTAGCTTAAGTTAGTTTAAATCTCTTTAAAACATTTTCATCTTCTTTTAAAGCTAACATCCATAAGAAAATCACCTATTTTCCTAATTTGAATATCACTTGTGTTTGCGAAAACCCTTCCCAGTGAACGATCCTAGAACCACTATGCTATAGTAGCTTGGCTACTTTAGTAATAGTATTTAAGGTATAAATTTTGTTGATACGCCTTTAAAGCTAAGCTACCATGAGTCGCATCACTTCCCATGCTAATCCTTTACACCCAACATTGGGACGAAAGTAGTCTAAACGGGTCCATTGATTAACCCTAGCAACACTTAAACGTACAGGAATGTATTAGACTAAAAAGACTTAAATTTGTAGTTCAGATGATTGTTGTTGACCTAAATAAAGTTGGTGAATTCGTTTTTGATAATATTTGTCTAGACAATGATGTGTACCATTTGTGAGTGACCTACATAACAAATGGTATGTATACCACATTTTTATTTACTCATTCTTCATTTTATTTCATTACAATTTGGGTTGCACTATTATTGAACTTGCAAAAACAATAATTTTCTTAACATGTAATATCATTATTTATTATTTTAATGATGCATATTAATTGACTATTCATGCACCTTGTTCGTTGGTTTTAACAATTTGTTTTTTTTTTTATTTCAAGTATTTTACCTGTTGTTTTTCTAGATGAAGGTTCATGACTTGTTTGTTTATGTAGAGGAACTAGTATATAAATAATCAATATAAAATGTTACAATTTCTTCTTTAATCTATGTTTCTATAGTAAAAAGTTCATCATAAGTTTCTTTTATAGCGAACTTGTACTCCCTCAAATATTTAAGAGAGGTTAGTTTCTTAACATCTTTAGTTAGATCTTTTACATTTTGGATTCATATCGGACATAAAATCCAAGTATTACACTTAACATGCATTTTGGTTTCCTATACTTTTTTTTTTTCTTTTCTAAAGGGCAATTATAGGCCTTAAACTTAGTATGATTTTTTTTTTTTTTTTGTCCAGATTTTTAAATATGTTATATATTTAACTTAAATATATGTGAAGTATGTCTACGGAAATTATTAACAATTAGTAGCACATATGTACATTGCCCACCACCATATCAGGGTTTCAACTCCTAATAGCTCGTTGTATATGAATTCGAGGTTAGTCTCATCTTGCATAAGGGTTTGCCTCAAATCCATTGCAAAATCGAACTCTAATTCCTTCATCTCCACTCTCGTGGCTTCTCAATTGCACAAGATAGTTATCCACATATCACAAAATTTAGTACACTTAGTGCATTGACGAACACTAAGAGATGGAATTGAAGCCAAGAAGGAAGAACACTGCAAAAGAAATTACTTTTGTTGTGATATTTTAGGTTTTTTGAGAGAAATGGTCTTGATTAAATGGTTGGGAGCTTGATAAAGTCAAGGGTCGTGTCATAGAGGGAAAATTAAAGACTAGAGAATCAAGGAAAATGTTGATATGATATTTTACTTTTCAATTGGAGAAGAAAAGAAGAGAGAAGAGAGAGAAAACTAAAGAGAGAAATAAAGAGTTTTAATTGGTTTATCTCAAGCCATTAGAGATGACAATAGAGAGATAAAAAATCAAATAAATAAATAAATTTTCAAAAAATATATAAAATAAATCCTTTGAAGAAACAAGAGGTAAAATACTCATCGATTCAATAGATCTATGCTACTAAATCCTATACCACTTGATGCATGTTATGTAGTAACCTCACATTCAATTGAAAGCATTAGCTAACCTTGTCTACTTAGAAGCCTCATCTTGAGCAGCTTTCAGAGTGATATAGTAGAATTGACAATCAATGTAAAAGGGGATAGAAAGCGCTAGGTTAGGTTAAGGTTTGGAGAAAGAAGCTTCAAACTCTAAGCTCTTTCAAGATGGTCATCAGGTTTTGATATGATAAGCAACCTTGACATATAATTTAAATGATGTAACTTGACTTGTAAATTATAAGTCATGTAGACTTAGATATTCTATAAAAACAATACATTGACTTATAATTTTAAGTCAAGATAATCTCTCATAAGCCATGCTTATCATTTTCCATTTACACATATGTCATAATTGCTTATGGTTAAATTGTACAAGTCTTTACTACCCATTAAAATAGCATACCATGACATATACTTTTTTAAGTCTAAGAAAATATATGTCAACATAAGCAAAATAATAGGACATTCAGAACCTAAGTTGCCTTCCCAAACTCTCTCCTGCCCAAGTGCCTAAAAGAGTAGGAGACCAAAGAAAAGGGAAAAGTAACCTCGTCTTCATCTCCATATCGAAACCAAACGCTAAGTTTCCTTGTTTTCTTCTCAATTTGGGAAATGAAAAAAACCCTAACCTGCCTTTACTTCCTCATTGTATGAAACCAAAAAATCCTAAACTCTTTCTCTCATTCCAAAACGTCTACACCTTGTTTTCCTTCAATTTTGGAACCTAAAAAGCCCAAATAATATTGAAGAAGGCTTATAGGGTTGGAATCTAGAAGAAACAGAAAGCGTGGTAAATGGCCAACTGGACTGCTAATCTCAAACTCTCTTCCATTTGCTATGCCTTGCAGCTCAATCCTCAGGGCCAAAAATAAAAAAAATAAAAAAATAAAAAATCAGATTGTTGTGACAGAGGATGGCTTAGAGTGAGATTGCTTAGGCATGAAAAAATTGAGAAGCCTTGAAAAATCCTTTTCAATAATCAATTGTTCTTCATAATTTTGGTTTTATCATGATTTATTATTTAAAAAATTTAAAATAAATCAAATCTGATCCTTGATAATTTACATTCATATGAGTATCTTTATTTTATATCTATTAGATTCATTGTAACGTGAATTTTTGTGTTATTGTAATATGAATTTAGTTATATATTATTGTAATCATGGCGTATAGGCTATTCATTTGAATCATCATCTGACCATAAGACAAAAGCTTATTCGCGAATTCAATTTAATAAAAACTTTTAATTTTTTTTTCTTGAGAACTTGAAAACTCATTAAAAATTTAATAAAAACTTCTCCATTCATTTAGTTAATTTTATCAAAAAGGTTTATAAATGCACTTGTTTTAACATTTTTTTTATTTATAAATTTGAACCTTAAGCCATAACTTCATGATTCCCACCTGTTTTTAAGGTCTTTCTAATGTTTGATATTGTAGGTTAAGTAATCAAAGTCCTATTGCTCGGGTAAGAAATTTATGCTCACGCACTACCAATTGAGAAGAAAGATTTCATTGCTAAAACGGGCTTCGGGGGATTCATCCAATTGGCTTGCAAAGAGCTCAGTTATGAACTAATCTAGTGGATCATTGCCAATTATGACATTGGCTACCACCACTTACATATGGCCACAAGAATTGTTGCCCTGGTAACTCTTGAAGATGTGAGTGAGATCATGGGCATCCTAAGCATTGGTGTGGACGTTGTTGTTCATAATAGGAGAGCAATGAAAAATTGCACTTACAATATGTAGTTGTTGGAAGAGAACCTCCATAATCTACCCATTGGTGAGGAATTCAAAAACTCGATAGGATGCATGACTTATGGGACAAAATTTGGGATAGTGATGTTGTTGTCCAGAAAAAATTAAGTGAAGTTTTTCCTACAATTCCTAGAGGATGGAATCAAGGACTACCGCAATAGTCACCCAACATATATTAAGGGCTACACGTTCCTTCAGGTACATCCTATCAATTTACACAATGTTGCAAAACCAAAAGGAATGTAATATTAGATTTAGACATACTAATATTATTATTAGATGTTTTGCTATTCACTTTGTTACATACCATTAAAAATAACTTAGAAACTTGTTCATGTTCACATTTTAGTTGTGAAATATTTACGTTACTAGTCTAGCCTAGCCATTGTACAAAAAAAAAAAAAATCATAAGCTGATCATTAAGTTGTACTCCTTTATGTTGTCATTTGATACAAATGGAATGTCATTCATTTATTAATCAACATGTGTGTTACTCAAATAATATAGCACACTGAAGTACTTAGATTCGGGTAGGAATTTATGCAGTCCACTGCCTTACCGTTTTAAATGATTGTATAATCTCAACATCCATTTGAATGGACTGAGATAGCACGATAGGTGGCATTCATGAAGAGTGGACCCTACCATTCATTTTTAATGTTGCTGATTTTTTAATTTCTCTTGTTACTCACTTATATTTTAATCCCATCTCTTAGCTTTTTTATATGGCAAAATTTCGAATGCCCTCGATCGATGTTCAAGTGACACGTCCGTGAGCTGCAGCATGGAGAGATGACCTTATTAAAAAATGATTAGCCGGGAAAATCCACATGTTCAGCAGATATTGTCACTTGGATGTATGCTTCCAAGCCTCCCGTTGTTCTATTATGTAACACTTGAATAACAACTTGGGCATAAATTAATTTTCTGTTTTACTTCACATGCAGTTGGTAAACCAAGAACAAATGCCTCCAGAAAGTCATTATGGGCCTTGCCTTCACTTTGGCATGCAATGTTGTGACACTCCGCTCACATACATCACCACATATTGAAGGCGAAAATGATGATGGCACAAAGAATGATGACCTTCTCCCCATGTGGTTGAACCACCTAGTGCAGCCATCACTCCACTGTCTATTTCCATTATGAAAAGAAAATTAAATAAAATGACTTTTTTATTTTAATATAAGATATAAGATTGAAAAACTCGCTTCTTATTAGGATTAACCCATGGGAATTTATAAATAAAAGTGAAAATAGATTAATGAAGTGCAACTCCTTAAGAGTTGTGATGATGAGGCCTTGCCATGTTTACCATTGGTAGGTAAGAAATATCCCCTTGTTTATATGAAATCCCTAAACATTGACATGTAAATTACAGTCTTTCTTGATATAAAATATGATGTTATGTGATAATATATTGGATTGCTTTCACTTATTTTTTTAGGGACTCTTCTTTAAAAAATGATTTTATAAATATAAAAAATAATTAAAAATAAAGTACTATAAACTATTTCTAAAAAATAAATACTTAAAAATATAAAAAGTATGTTAAAAATATTTAAAGTTCTTAAATAAATTTTTATTTTAAAGAATATTATAGAATTGCTTTTAAAAACTGTTATTATAAATATTTTTTTGGATACTCTTTTAAAAAATATCCTCAAATAAACCCTGAGTTACACCTTATTCTTTTCTTTCCTTTTATTACATTATTAAAGCGATGTACAACAATTGTGCTCCAAATCCAAACATTTAATTACGTTTAATTACATGAGTTCATGTCACAATCAAACTCAGAGGTTAGTAGCATACCATAGTGTCATTTCACATGTGTAACCCAAAGGCTTAACATGAAAATAACTTTACAAAAATAATTAGCAACATATTAATTAAAAAACATGTCTAAAATAGTAATTAAGTTTACCAAAAAGTCTTAACTAGAAATTTGTCTTCACAAAAAAAAAAAAAAAAAAAAAAAAATCTATAATTCCAAATTATGACAATTTTCCCAAAAGTAGTAGTAAAGATATTAAAGTCCAAATAAACTAATCCTAAAACTAAACAAATAAAAGAACTTCACAAGCCCTTTCTACCCATGTCACTCTTTATTCTTAGAATCAAGTGTACCTTAAAAAAGGAGTGAGCTCGAAAGCTCAATAAAGGAAGAGATCAAGTACATTTATTTATAAAAAAAAAATGAAATAGAGAATACTTGTAACATGAGTATAATCATATGAAATAAACTTATATTACATGTGTTATCTTCATAAAAGTATCAAATCGAATTTTTTAATAAACATGCATATATTCAATACAAAATTATGGTTGTTGAGAGAAGTGTCCATCATAGTGGGACTTCCAAAGATGTCTATTATAGTGAACTTACAAAAGTGGCTAGCCATGTTCTTTATATGTTGATGGGAAAAACTTGAACCAATGTAATGATACACTATAAGTTAGTAACTACCTTACTAACTGGGTTTTTAAACCATTAGTACCTCCACCAAGGGTAATAAAGGTCACTCTTTTTTCTTTATTGACTAGGGTCAAATAACTAAATGCACATGTAAAGTAAAAATGTAATCAAATCCAAATAATTTTCAATTTTGGTATTTTAAACTTATCTAAACATTTTCTAAAATTCACTTAACATTTAAAACAATAAAAAAAAATATTGAATATATTTCAATATTCCCCTATACCAAAATCAATTCATATAGGGAAACATTCAATTTTAATTACTTAGGTTAACTTAATTTATTTTTCCTAAACAATTATTCAAATTTCTTTCCTAAGGAATTTTAGTCTAATATTTTCTAGCATCAAAGCATCTAAATTATTTATTTAACCTTTTATTAAGATTAATTCTTCTATAATTCAAAATCACACTAAAAATACTTCTACAACCTATAGGGTATAAAAAAAATACCTATTACTCTCAAACAACATCATATTATTTTCTAACCCAAAATACACTTAAATAAATTTTCATAACCACTTGTACTATTTATAATGCTCCCTCATAATAGTTCTATAGTCTCCACATCCAGTGTGCCCTATGAATTCACCCACAACAACAAAACATCAAAGGGCATAAGATTTGATTTTATCACTAACCCGTTTTTTTTAACTCTTTAAAAAGAATAAAAGCACAGATATGCAAGATATTTCCACCAAATTCAAACTTTCATTCTAGGGTTATTTTATGTTTCTCAAATTCTCATAAAAAAAGCTCAAGGTTTAAGATTGTCAATTTTATATTCATCTACACACTGATTTATTTATTTGCATATTTTTCTATTAATTATTTCTTTTTCTTTTTCTATTTCTTTGTGAAACCAAAATAACAATTATATTATAGGGAGAAGGAATATAAGTTGAAATGAAACTTTTACCTGAAGTTTTCTTTGGAAAAAGAGAGATAACTTCTCCTCTTCACTTTAGATCTAAAATCTCAAATTTTCTCTAAACTTTATTCCCTATAGTATTTAAAAGTGTATCCAAAACGTAGTTTAGGCTTTATTATATATATAGCCTATAGTTCAAAATTTAAGCCCATAAGGTCTAAAATTTAAGCTTTTGGACCCAAAGTTATATGTTTGGGCTAACCCAACCGTTAGGTATGTGTAATTACTTAAATAGATAAAAATATTTATTAAGGTATTGTTTACGTAAATTTATTATTTTCTATTTTTAAAAACAACAAAATAGTAATAACTCTCACATAAAACACATAAAATATAAGAACTTTTGACATTTATTTTGAAAGGGTAATGATTTTTATTTTTATTTTTTTACATTAAGGTATCAAAACTTTTTTATTTCCTCCAATTTTAAACCTTTTAAAAATATTTTTTAAGAACATAAGTTTAGATATAAAATATGGTGTTATGTGATAATATATTTGGATTGTTTTCACTTATTTTTTACTCTTTTAAAAATATAATTTTACAAATATAAAAAATAATTAAAAATAAAATACTACGAACTACTTTTAAGAAATATTTAAAAATGTAAAAGTATGTTAAAAATATTTTAAGTTCTCAAATAAATTTTTATTTTGAAAATATTATAGAATTATTTTTAAAAACTGTTATTATAAATTATTTAAAAATAAATATTCTCAAATAAACCCTATGTTACACCTTATTCTTTTCTTTACTTTTATTATCATTAATTGATGTACAACATTGTGTATCAACATTTAAGTTTAATTACATGGGTTTATATGATGACCGAATTTGGAGGCTACAATCATTTCATATATGAAACCTAAAGGCTTGAAATGAAAATGACTTGATAAGCCGAAATAATTAGCAACATGTTAATCACAAAACTTGTATGAAGTAGTAATTAAGTTTACCAAAAAGTCTTAACTAAAAATTTAATTTCACATACAAAATTCATATGACAATTCTCCCAAAAGTAGTAGTAACTAGTTTCAAAACTGAACAAATAAAAGAACTTCTCAAGTCCTTCCTACTTATGTCACTAATCCTTCCTAAAATCAAGTGTACCTAAAAACATTTAATAGAAGGAGTGAGCTCGAAAGCCCAATAAAGGGAAGAGATCAAGTACATTTATTTTTTTTATTTTATTTAAAAAATTAAATAGAAAATGCTTGTAACATGAGTACAATCATACGAAACAAACTTATATTACATGTGTTATCTTCAAAATGTATCAAATTGAAGTTCTTAATAAACATGCATATATTCAATAAAAAAATTTGGTTTTTAATAGAAGTGTCCATCATAGTGGGACTTACAGAGATGCCTATTATAGTGGGATTTACATAAGTGACTAGCCATATTCCTTATATGTTGGTGGGCAAAATCAAAACCAATTTAATGATACACTATACTTCAGTAACTACCTTACTCGCTAGGTTTTTAAATCATTGTGAACCACACCAAATTTAACAAAGGTCAATATCTTTTTCCCTTATTAACTAGGGCTAGATAACTAGAATGCATATGTAAAGTAAAAATATAATCAAATCAAAACAATTCTCAATATCAATATTTCAAACTTATCTAAACATTTTTCAAATTCACTAATCAAATATAACAATAAAAGTAAGAATTTCTTGTTTTAATTATTATTCTAATTTTCTCTTTTTATTTATTTATTTGAATTTTTATTTTAACTCATAAGGGGTACAATAAAGGGAAATGAAATTTATTTGAGTCATATTTTTATTTTTTACTAATTAATATCTACAATATACATAATCCTATATATAAATCTTAAAATAAAAAAAAAAAAAAAAAGATTGGGTTATAGTAAAAAAAAAAAAAAAAAAAAAAATTGCTTTAAAATCATGTTTTAAAACTAGTCTTTAGCCTTAACCCTTGATCTGTAATCGTTTTTGCCGAAAAATTGACATGTTTTTGGAGACTTTGTCTGGTCTAAGGGGGGTGTTACCTTTACACAAGTGATGTTTAAAATTTGGTTTTATTCAAAAAAAATTTACAGAAATTTGATCTTCAAATAAACTATTTATCTTCTTTTCCTTGTTTTTGAATCACTTAGAGATTTAAAGAAATCCTTCATATTAAAGTTTTAATAAATATTATTTCAAAATATATTTATTTATTTATTAACCCTATACCAAAATCAAGTAAAATCAATTCATATAGGGAAATATCTAATTTCCATTACTTAGGTTGACTTAACTTGTTTTTCTTAAACAATTACTCAAAATTTTTTCCTAAGAATTTTAGCCTAATATTTTCTGCATCCAACCATTTAAATGATTTATTAAACCTTTTATTAAGATTAATTCTTCTATACCTCAAAATCACATTGGAAATACTTCTACAACCTACATGGTACAAAGAAAAAAAAAACCTTTTACTCTCAATCAACATCATATTATTTTCCAACCCAAAATACACTAACAAAATTTTTCATAACCACTTGTACTAATTTTAATGTTTTCCTACGATAGTTCTATAGTCTCCACATGCAGTGTGCCCTATGAATTCACCCAGAACAATAAAATATCAAAGAGCATGAAATTTGATCTTGTCACTAACACCTCTTTTTTAACTCTCTAAAAAGAATAAAAGTATAGATCTACAATATATTTCCACCGGATTCAAACTTCAATCTTAGAATTACTTTATGTTTCTTAAATCCTCAAAAAAAAAAAAAAAAAAAAAAAACCTCTAGATTTAAAATTTATGAATTTTATATTCCTCACCGATTTATTTATTTACATTCTTTTTTATTAAATATTTTTTTTATTTCTTTGTGAAACCAAAATAACAATTATATTCTAAGGAGAAGGGAAGGAATATAAGTTGAAATGAAACTCTTTGAAGTTTTCTCAGGCTCCTCTTAATGTGGTTTAGGGTTTATTATTATTATTATTGTTAATTATATTTATGATATAGTCCAAAATTTAAGCTTATAGACCCAAAATTATATTTTTGCCCAAACCTAACCCTTATGTGTTACAATTTACATGTATAATTACTTAAACGGATAAAAATATTTATTAAGGTGTCGTTTATATAAATCTATACTTTTTATGTAAAAGTTCTTAGTTTATATAAATATAAGATGGTACTATTTTTTATTTTGCAAATATAAGAAATAAGATGTGTACCCAAACCATAACTAATTAAGTAATTTAATTGTTCTAAAAGAGAAATAAGAAAATAAGAAAGGTTTTTTTCTTCATAAAAAGCTTTATAAAAAATAAGGAATATATAATTTTAGAAAAAAAAAATTATGTATATATATATTAATATCTAGAAGTTATTTAACTCTTAAAAAATTTGAGTGCAGAAAGCTAGATAAGAAATGTTGAGAAATAAAGCTATTAATAGAATTTATGATAAGAACTGTTGAGAAATTTTTACTTATTTCCCTTTTTTGTTTGTTTGTTTTTATGTGGACCACTTGTATAGATTTAAAGATCTTATGATAAGGAGCAGTCAATGGTATTCAATTGATGTATATTCAACTTTGAATTTGAAGAATGAGATGAATGATAAAATCTAAATTATTGCATGAAAGTATAAATATAAAGGAATATGATACAAATAAATAAATTTAAAATAAAAATAGGATCATAATATAAAACAATAAGACTACAAAATAATGAAACTTGATTAGAAAACAATAAAATCAAAATGAAATGTATGGCAACTATGGAAAAGTTGCTTAGCTATAATATCGTAAATACATGTAATAATTCTCTTTATGATATTTGGGATATGATAAAATATATTTTTTATTTACTCATTTCTTTTTCTGGTCAGTTTATTAAGAAAAATGCTAATATATTGTAGTGGTGTTTCTTAAAATCCAAATCTAGACTATTAAATACATATGATGAGATTTGAATTGTTAAACAATAGTGCAAATAAATGAAATTAAGGTAATAAAAATAAATAAATGAGAATAAAGTATAAACAATATGACTTTAAAATATATATATATTATACTTGTGAAATATATATATATATATATATATATATTTCAATTACTTCCTTAAAGTTTTAGGTAAATATAACTAACCTTAATTGATTTGAAAATTCGTCAAATATCTCACTTATTTTGAATTAAAAGAAAAATGCGTGAAAATATCAAATAAGAAAAAATAAGAGGGGTATGTCATGAAATTTAAAATCAATAAAAATTAGGGGTAAAACCAATAAAAATTAGATATATTTAACCAAAATTTCAAGAGCGGTTAATGAAATTAACCCAATATATTTTTGTATTGTTGGTAAACCTTTTTATTAAATGGTCGGAGGCTATAGAGGTTGCATTAATTTATGAAATAAAAAGGGTTTTTCCAAAAAACATAATAAGTATATAGTGTAGGCTTCTTTGATTTCTTCGAAAACTTTAATTAAATAATTTTTAATCCCTGTATTAGTAATTATATTAATATAATTGCTCTAATTTAAAACCAAATTCATTTAAAAAAAGATTAATTTCATTAAAACCCCTAAAGGTTTGGTGTAAATATATTCTACCATCATTGATTTTAAATTTCGTCAATTAATATCCCTAAAAAGATTTTAATTAAGTAAAAATATTTTAGGTCAGAGTGTTTAACAATTTTTTAAAATTAAATATTTTTTTAAAAATTAATATTTATATATGAAATATGTTTATAAGAATGTTAATCGATAAAATTGAAACCTAAGATAGCTTAGCATATTTATACTAAATGGGCTATCAACGAAATTAACCCTTTAAATAAAAAGAAAAACCTAAAAGTAATCAACTTTAAGAGCTTCAGACCAATATCACAAAAGGCTAACCAAATTAGCAAAAAGTCCATAAATCAAATTGGAAAAAATTTAAAAATAAAAAAACCATTTTTTGAAGACCTACAGCTAGGTAGCATTTCCCATGCAATAGTACCCTGAGGCAGTCATCCCTTCCAGTTTAAAGTTCCAATAAATACAAAATCAACAAAATCTTTTTCTTAAGTTTCCAATAAAGCTGTTTAAATCCACTCCAGTTTAAAGCCTGATATGTCCTTCCAGCTTAAAGTTCCAATATATTGTTGCGTGTTGGGAGGACAAAATCAATTTCTTGGTTTCCAATACGGCTCTTCAAATGCACTCCAGTCAATTCTGAAAATTTGTTGTTAGAAGTATATATTAGTTGGTGTCTAGATTGAAAGTAGCCTTTCATCCTGTCGGAGGTTGCAACGCAGTGGATAATGAGGTAACCTTCAGAAAATGCATCTTCTTTCATATTTTATTTTTTATTTTTTTATAAGTTTTTGTCTTGTTCATGTTACGATGTTTACCAACCAAAAATACCCTAAGGTGTTTTCTCCATTCTTAGTAAACCCTTATGAGTTTCTCAAGGAAAAAGAAATTGGCCTTCTTCCAGGCATGATGCCATAACAAAATTAAACACCCACAAGGAATCGCAATTCCAATCCCTAAACAATGGTATGGTAAATGGGACGGTGTGATGTGTGAAAATAGACGCTCCATTTGAAATGATGAGGGTTTAATCAACATGCCCTAAAAAAATAGGTTTGATTGAAGTCCATGATAAATACACAACCATTACAATAGGTATCCATGCACAACTTCAAGGCATGCTCATAAATATAGCCTATTCGAATTTTAGTTTGAACTCTTTCCTATTCCAATGTAGCTCCTTCTGATTTGTTCATTGTCCCTTTTTATCTCTTATTTTCAAATCAAGCGTTGAGTGTTGACTAGAAATGTGTTAGCCATAATTTTTTTTTTTTACATCCAATTTCTCACCATCCAAACCTAGCAAAAAAAAAAGGCGAAAATAATAATAATAAAAAATAAAAAAACAAAACAAAAGATAATAGAAAAATAATAAAGTTTTTCTCCCTTTTCCACTTTAAGCCATTGAATATAAGTGTTTGAACCTATTGAAGCCTAAAATAATAAATTAAAAGAAACAAAATAAAAACTCCAATGGGTTCATAGAGTAAAATAATAAATTAACGAACTAGATGTTCTTTCTATGTGCTGAAAGTTATGTTTTATGGTCATCACTTTCTAGGTGTTCACTTTTGCGAGAATTTATGATTATCTAATTTGAAAAAGGAAAAACTTTGAAAAACACATGGTCATTTATAGATCACATATTAAATATTGAGATTTAAATTTTCAAAGCACCAAATTTCTTGTTCTTCCAAAATTAGGATTTGAACAATATATATCCTTACCTAGAATCCAAAATTAGCTATATTCTTTGAGATATACCGTTGAAAAAATTTGCAATCAACAATGGCTTATATTAGAAAAATTCAGGTTAGTGTTGTAACTTACCCAACCTCAACTTTAGTCTAATGCTTTCGATAAGTGTAGCTCTTAGTTACTCTAAAGGGATTGCTCTGCCAGGTGTAGATGTTGATGGTGTCCTTCTTGATAGCTTTGTAAGTCGTATAAAAAACACTTCAATACATATGCCTAATGCAATTTTTTTTTGTTTATCAATAGATGGTTGTCATAGGAGAAAGAGCATCAATAGGAATCAGTGATTCACCATAGAATGTAGCTTGTTATGGTTCATTACTAAAATGATCTAACATGACCATTGATATAGTTAATTTTGATCATTCAAAACCTTCATGATTATATCAATTCAACCATATTGACCACTATGAGATAAACATGAAATGAAACATAAATAAAATGCCTGCTACACCCGATTGGCCCTGTAATAGTAGGTCAAAAGATAATAGCTGGCATAATTGACCTCCTGGACGTTCACTTCAATGGTGAAAAGTGTCAAAGGTCAGAAAGTTGTTAAGCTGCCCAAATCAGCCATGTTGTGGTGATTGCCATTGATAATTCTTGTGGTACTTGTCTTTCAACTTAAGAAAAGGGTTGACTCATAATTCTTGGTATATCCTTATTTAAAATGGGTTAATTTTTTAGACTAAGTGGACAATTGATTTGGACCTTGCTTACGTGGCTTTTCCAAGCGGCTAATCCAACTATGAGAGTTGTTAAAGTGTAGAGGGCATTTTTGGAAGGGTCTTAACATCACTATTACAATGTATGAAAGACCATTTATTTTCCCCAAAATCCACAGAATTTGAAAAGTAAAAAACAAAGTTTCTAAAAGGCAAAATTTTGCCCCTTGGTGTATGGTTACATAAATTTCCCATTTTTTTTTTTTAAGATTTCATATAGTTTAGATATTGTTTAGATAGGTTCATTACACTTAAGGGGTGTTCAAATGATGTTTGGTAAAATCAAAATCCAAAAATACTAAAAAAAATTAGGCAGAGTATGAAGAATGTAAGGAACCCTCCCTAGTCTCCACTTCTTTGAACTTTTTTTTAAAAAAATTGGGACTTCATATGACTTAGATATTGTTTAGATAAGTTCGTTCAATGTTCGAAATATCAGTAAACATGGATATATCGATATTTGGATTTTACGGATATATCGAAAATATTGGATAAAAATCGATAGATATTTTTACACAAATATCGGTGAGATAAAAATTATTCAAAAATGATGGGAATGCTTGGAAAACTCCAAAGAATAATAAAATAAGCAAGAATATACATGTTAAAGTTATTTTGTAAGTCTAATTGACATAAATATGGTTAAAAAAAATATCGATAAACAGAGATATATCAGTAGATTCGATACTTGGATTTTAAGAATAGAAAATATGAATTTTGGGATTGTACACTTAGAAAGTTAAATTGAGTTAGTAAATATCTGATTTTATTAAATGAAAATATTTTATACATAAACATAATACGTATGACATTACAGTAGTCTTTAATACCAAAATGAAGATTGATGTGATTCCAATATATTGTTAGATGAAAGGAGCCTATCTTGTTGAAGACAATATTCATACCAGGACATTGAGTTTCGATAGTATTGATTGTAAGTACGAACATGCCATGCAAGAATTTCTTGAAATCTAGGGTTTTCCCATATGCTTGTTTGAAATCCTTACTGTTGTATCTGATATGGAATGTAGTACGACATTAGTACGAAAGAAGGATAGTTATACCTTTCGTACTCTTCATCAATAGAACTTGAAAGATTTGGAGGAGGCTGACCATAACTCATTGCATAAGGGGTATAAATGTTGGCTTCATTGATAAGTCACTAAATTGAGTCTCTATACTCATTGACTCAAAACTGGCCAACAATGAGTCCTCGTTGCATGGCATCATTCTTCGTTGTCTTCCTCTATATGGCTTTCCAATGGCTCCAACACCTAGACCAACTCTTCTAGAGTCGTGGTCTTCATCTTGAGTACAATGAGTGAAATCATTTTCACAAGTAAATGTCAATGGTTGTCCACTTTACTGCTATTGTCAAACATTCCCTCCATCATTTCTAGGATTGCTACCATCATTGGTCTCTTCTCTTCTTGAACCATCATAGTCGAAAGCAAAAGTACCAATAGCACTAGGTCTACTACTATGTTCAATACTTGTGGAGTCAAAAGAAGGTTGAGAAGTGATTGCTAGTTGAGAAGTTCCTTGTAGAAATGAATCTCTCGTGTCTTGGCTAAAACTATCAGTATGAACTTCTTCAGATAACACCCGTTCAACATCAACACCTACTTCTCGGACATGTGCGGCAATTCATGGGTCGGGATTTCCATCTTCATCATTTAAATGAAGAGGTCTAACCTATTGAAACAATTGGTTATCTTATTCTTCACCAACCTCAACTATAATGTCAAGTAAATCGAGGTAATCTTTCTCTACAACTTTGTCATTTTCTGCCTCCATATCATGGGTCTTTAGTTTCATATTATAATAACAGAAAACTGATTGTTGGAGCCTCGGGTAAGCAGACCGATTTCTTTGCTTTGTATGAATTAAGGCAAATGTGCTCCAATTTCTCTCACAAGCTGAAAATAATGCAGTTTATGATAAAACCTTGATGGCCAACCTTCTTAATGTAAGAGTGTGGTTTCCATACATGAACCACCATTCAGTTACAACCAAATAAATGATATCAATACTTATATTGGAAAGTTATAATAATATGTTAATGAAATGTATTATTAATTCACAAATAATACTCACCAAGAACCATTTATGACCTCAAAGCAATCACTGCTCAATCACCAAATCCTCTCATTGCATCTCAGAATAGTATAAGCTACATATTAAATAATTGAAAGTCAAAAAATGAGTAAGTGAAATTCAATTATTTAATTTATATTATAACTCTAATAATTTACCTTATTTCCAAATTGACTAAGACCTTTTGCTGCAGGATCTAATTTTGCAAAGACTTTCTTGAACTTGAAGTAGATCAAGATTAGTGCCAACTTCACGTTTATATTAAAACCTTGGATTAAGAAAGAATGCTACAATAGTAAAGTAGAAATGTAGAATTAAAATGTTATGAAAGAAACATATTAAATACCAATAACTTTTAAATATGGATAATACTTAGTTACCTATTGCATGAAGAGGATGTTTAAGAGTTCTATCCCAACGATCTGTGATTATTTTTAATACCTATTCTTTAGCATTAAGTTGAATGAGGTTCTTTTTCATAACTTAAATCAATTCATACACAAATGGCATTGTAAGAACAACTTCTGAATCGACAATGTAAAGAACCATGTATATCACCTCATAGATTAACACAAGCTTTCCCACTATCTCCTAGTACGCATGATCAAACATAAGTTTTTCAATCTCTTTGTCGATTAATGTGTCACTTAACTTGTGTTGTGCCCATTTATTAATGATAAACACTTTCTTCAAGTTTGCCTTTTTTTTTTCAAAAGATTGTCGAGGACAATATAATTGGTTGCAAATCTTGTTGCTCCAGGGCGAGCTATGTCTCCACCACACACCTTCTGCATCTATGCAAGCAACCGACTATGGTTATAGATGAAGTTTCTTATCTTTCGAGCCTTTGTAATCACATCTGCAACACTCAACCTTTTACCGATGTCTTCAAACATTAAGTCGATGCAATGTGTTGCGCACAAAGTCCAATAAAGGTTGTATTTTTTCATTAACAGTTCCCCTGCCTTCACGAATGCCAACCCATTATCCATAACTATTTGTACCACATTTTGTTTGCCAACTTCCTTGATCACATCCTTCAACAAACCATATATGTATTTGTTGTCCTTTATATAATTTGATGCATCAATATATTTGAGGAAGATTGTGCTACCTTGTGAATATACCATGAAATTAATTATGCTTAATTTTGTGGGCCCAATCTATCCGTCACACATAATCATGCATCCATAAGTCTTCCACTTTTCTCTTGAACATTGACATAAGCTTCCATGTCTTTGTACTCCATTATCCAAGTACTTGTATTTGATTTCATAAGGAGACGGTGGTTCTATACCCATACCTACCATCCAGATATAATTAAAGCATATAAGAACATTTGTGGCAATCATACTTTATAAATAATAATGATATTGTTAAAATGAATACTATTTTTAAAATTATAATAATTACCTGGATATTGTGTACCCATAATCATGTTCTTGAAGTGGTGAGAGTTTGTTTTATTGGGTGCAACACTCTCATATATGAAGAACTTACTGATCAAACGTCCCATGGTTTCCTTGATGGCACCACCTTTGAAAAGATTTTTCACATTTTTTATCTTGCTGCTAAAGATTTGTACAATGAGGGTGCACTAGGCGGTGATGAACCTGAATATCGAACACTTTGCGATCTTCGCATATGCCTTCTTGGATTAGTTGGATGTGAAGATTTACCTATTATAATTATTAAAATTAAACATATATTTTAATTTAATATTATTGATAAAGTTGATAAGAAACAGTAATAATTCAAATTAATATCATACATGTTTTTCTTTTGCCTCTTACAAAATGTTCTTCTTATTGTCGATTCCATTAAGTAGCTTTTGATGCTCGAACTGTTGTTCTATAAGTATGTTGCTCATGAGGGTGCATGTCAACCGGATACATATACACATCATCATCATCATCATCAAGGTTCTTCTCATCCTCCTTATCAGTTACATGTCTATGTCTTCCTCTCATTATGTCTCGCAATTAAGCTTGAATCTCTTCTATATCTACAGTTTTCTTCTCTTTTATCCTATTTTTTTCTCTAGAAGTCATCTCATTTCTTATTTCAATTCAGGAGGCACATTAGGACACTTTTTTGTATTTGAATGAGGGTTTGTATGCAATAGGTGAAATCTAAAACGAGTAATCCCACCACTCTTCATTGTCAATCCACAATAATTGCATATTGTTCCATTTTTGTTCCCTTCCATAGGTGTACAATATTTCCAACAAGGATCTCGACCCATGATACCGCTTCCACTTCCACTAGCCATTTTCTAAACATGTATTTTAAATTCCTATACGAAATAATATCAAATTTAAAATTATTAAAGATAAAACATCTAAAAAATTTAATATTAATAATATTCATGAAATTGACAAGGATCATTGCTAATAAAAATTGAAATTAAAATTGAATTATGCATATATGAAATAGATAAACATTACATTAAATTTCCATATTCATGAAATTGATAAGAATCATTACTAATAAAAATTGAAATTAAATTTGAATTATGCATGAAATAGATAAACATTACAATTTTAAATTTAATTTTAAAATTATTAAAAAATGAAACTAAATAGGCATATATGTCAAATCAATTTGCATTCCATATGAAACTTAATGTTAATATGACAAAATTTAAAATTAGATAATATCAATTAAACTATACATAACAAATAAAATTGAATTATGCATAATAAAAATAAATTTTATGAAAGGTAAAACATACCTTAATTAGCCTTAACTTGGAGTTAATCCCCTTTACCACCAAATTTTCAAAATTTAAAAATTTTGCTAGAGATAAAAATAAAAAATAAAAATTTGGAGCAATAGAATTGAATAAGATCAAATTTTTATATATGAAATGGAATGGATTGTGGGTATTTATCGGACTTTTTTTATCAAACTAGTCGTTGGATGGTCAAATAGCCGTTATAAATTAATTTTAACTGTTGAATCAAAATTTGGTTCAAATTTAGCCATTAGATCTTCGTATAATCATTGGAAACATTTCGCAGTCGTTAGATCAAGTCAAGATTGATTTTCCACCATTAGATCACCAATCTGACCGTTGGATGCCTTTACAAAAACACAAGTGAAATATGGGTAATCGGATTGTCAAAACTTCAAATCTGACTGTCAGATGAATTTTCAAAATTTTCAAAAAAACACCCTAAAAAATTGTCGATTTTTTCCATTTCTCCCTGCTACTCCACACATCGCTCCACAATTGATTTAATCGTCAATTCATTGGTTCCAAACCGTATATCATTGATATTTTGACGATATTTCCAACATTTTTCCGAAATTCCTCTAGTTTGATAATCAATACTCAAAATCGTTTCGAGGTCATCCGATATCTGATATATCAGTGAAATATCGCTGATAAATCCAAAATTTCAATCCTTGGGTTCATTACACTTAGGGAATTTTCAATGGATGCCTAGAAAAATCAAAATAAAAAAATACTAAAAAATTAGTAGTTGTACGAAGAATGTGAGAAGTCCTCACATTTCTCATACTCTCCCCATTCTCCACATCTTTGAACTTTTCAAAACTTTTTGGGACTTCATATGGCTTGGATATTGTTTGGATAGGTTCATTACACTTGGGGTTATTTAAATGATGTCCGAATAAAATCAAAATCTAATAATACTAAAAAATTAGGCAGGATACAAAGAATGTGAGGAATCGTCACATTCCTTATACCCTTCCCATTCTCTACTTCTTTGAACTTAAAAATAAAAAATAAAAAATGGGACTTCATATGACTTGGATATTGTTTAGATAGATTTATTACACTTAACAGGTATTCAAATAATGCTTGGAAAAATAAAAAATACAACCTCACATTCTTCGTACCGTATCCATTTTCCACTTCTTTGAACTTTTAAAAAAATTTTGGGACTTCATATGACTTGGATATTGTTTGAATATATTCATTACACTTAGGGAATGTTCAATGGATGTCCAAAAAAAATCAAAATCTAAAAATACAAAAAAATTAGCAAGGATACGAAGAATGTGAGGATTCCTTACATTCTTCGTACCTTTCTCCATTCTCCATATCTTTGAACTTTTTTTTTAAAAAAAAATAGGACTTGATATGACTTGAATATTGTTTATATAGATTCACTACACTTAGAGAATTTTTAAATGATGCCCAAAAAAAAAGAAGGAAAAAAGGAAAAAACTAGAACGTTAAGTAGGGTACGAAGAATGTGAGGAATTCTCATATTTTTCGTACTCTCCCAATTCTCCACTTCTATGAAGTTTTAAAAAAATAAAATTGGGACCTCATGTGACTTAGATATTGTGTAAATAGGTTCACTACAATTTTTGGGACCTCAAATGATGTTAAAAAAAAAAATATCTAAATCTAAAAATACTAAAAAAAAATAGTTATGGTACGAAGAATGTGATGAATCCTCACATTCTTTGTACCCTCCCAATTATTCTCTTTTTTCAAGTTTAAAAAAAAAAAAATTGGAATCTCATATGATTTAGATATTGTTTAAATAGGTTTATTACACTTAGGGGGTGTTTAATTAATGCCCAAAAAAATCAAATAAAAAATTACTAAAAAATTAGCGAGGGATGTGGGTTTCCTTATTGTTACTAATTATATTCTTATATATATATTTTCAATATTTCAACCAATCTTTTGTGTAATTAAATTTAAATTATAAAAAATAATTTATTAATACATTTCTCAATTAATAATTAGTACTGTTAGAAAAATTAGGCTAATCCAACCTAAGGTAATCACCCTAGAGAGGGGTGAAAAAAGTGATAGTCTCTTTTTAATAAATTTAAAATATATGAATGCAAGAGACAATTATATGTAAGTATATAATAAAATAATATAAAGACAATTGCATATAAAGTAAAAGAGTAGGGAAGAGAGAATGAAAACACAAGATTTTATAATGGTTCGACACAACCTGACCTACATCCACTCTCCTCTAACTTCAATCCCAAGCTTGAAGTTCCACTAATTCAAGGCTTCCAAACCAAGCCTTCAAGCAATACAATTGGATTATGGTTCCAATCCACCCTCTTGGACTTTGGCTCCAAGCACCCTTTACAAACCTTAAAAGATATCATACTCTTGAATAACCCCTCAAGTGATACCCTACACTTGAGAATCCCTAAGTGATACCTCACACTTAGATTCTTATTCTCAATTCTTATTCTCAAAGATTTACAAATAAATGATCTCACAAAATCCTACTACAAAAACTTTAAACTCAAATGATACAAGAAAACTAGGATTGAATGGTGCACTAATAATATGCAAGTTTTAGAACAATGGTGCACTCAAAACACTCTTACAAGGCTCAAATATATTCAAGAAAGGTTAAGCTCATAAAAAATGAAGATTTGAAGCCTTTCTATAGAGGAAAAAAAGTCAAACTAGTTGTTAGTTGTTCAACCGGTCAAGTTGGGGGTCGACCGATTGACTAGCCATTAGCATTTAATGCTTGGCAGGTGACCGTTGGACCTCGACCAGTTACTGTTCATACCTTGACTGGTTGAAAACCTGTTCTAGAATAGAAAGAAGGTTTTTTGCACCCCTCGACCGGTTGAGTTGTGGAGTCGACCAGTTCCTCATCCGGTTCAATCAGTTAAGCCGTTTTTTTGCTTAAAAACCAACTTTTTCGACTTAAAACCTTTTTAAAAAGTTTGGAAAATATTTGACACATGGTTTTAGTTGAAAACATGAAATCATCCAATTTTAAAAAATTTAAAACAAAATAACTCTTGGATGATTTTGGTGTATAAGTAAAGAATGTAATACATGAAAATCCTAGTGCACCAACAACCTTACAAAGAAATCTTATGAAGCGTGGGTCTTGAAAAACACTTCTCTTTAAGGTATTCTTCTTCTTCTTGATTTCTCTTTGGCTTGATTTGCTTTTGTAATTGCCACTTTGGAAATCGTCTTGCCTATTCACATTTGAAATATAATCATTAGTTCTAAATCTTGTTTTGTTATTATCAAAACCGAGATTAACCAAACCTTGGTTTCACAAATACATAACTATTTTAATTTTAAAATAATGTATACTTATTTAAATTTATTTCTATTGTTTCCCCTTTTTTTTATGAAAAATCTAATTTCACTTACTATTCATTGAAATTATTCAATATTTTTTCACTCCATAAACCAATTATATTGCTTTTCACACTTCAAATATTCATCCATTCTTTTCAACAAATAATTTGAAGTTAAAATAAAATAAATTTACTTTTCCTTAATTTATAAATTATATCACCAAATTATTTTTTTAGAATTTTTAATTTATTTAAATTTTTTTATTTACTTGTTTGGTTTATCACTTTATATTACAAAATAAATAAATTTCAATTTCTCCGTCAAATGATTTTAATTTTTACAAATCATTCAATATATAAAATAATTCTTGAAATTATATAATTGGATGTTTTAAATATAACAATTTTTGGTGTTGCACTGGATTCTTATCTTTGTATAGGTGGTTGATCGATTGGTGACCAGTAAAGTTTGTTTTTTTCTTCTTATTTTTTTTCAATTCAATTAACCCTCACATGTGGCATTTGACCATTGGTTCAAGATTAGGGGTATGGTACCGAAATATCAGCATGACCCTAATATCGTATGCGTCCATAAAAAATATTAATTTTATAAGTGTACATTTATGATTAAATTACATTAAATTTTATTCTACAATAATGTTGTGATATTTAATTATAATGTCACTAATTTTAAAATATATTTAATATTAAAATTATGATCCATTTAATTCAATTGTATTAAATGATATAAATAAATGTATAATTTTTTTTAATATTTATATTTTTATATTTAATTAATATATAAATGATATAAAAAAAAAGTTAAGAAAATTATCACCATAATTTTTGTATTTTTAGTGGTCAATTAAGTTAAATTTTAAAATAAAATAATTATAATTAATTTGTTTAACACAATATTTCAATGAAATTTCAATGAAATTTCATTGAGATTAGTGGAAATTTACATCCCTACTTACTACAAAGTTGATTGTTAGGGCTCTACATATATCGTACCCATGACTAACAATGCATCCCATCCTAAGGAGTTAAAGAGCCATTGTGGCCAATCTTACCCCTTGGTACCATTGGGGCTTATGGACTTCTTTAGTATTCTATAAACTTTATGGCTACATGACTTGGTCTTAACGTCCAACTTCTATTCTTATGGTGGGCCAAGTAGTGTAAGGGACTCTTCACTTATTATGCTACCTTCTACAAAAGGAATATTTTTACATTCTAGATGTGATGTATGATGTACTTCTAGCATTGTGTCTCCTACAACAAGTGAGATTTAGTATGCAACAAGACATGAATGTTTCTCCTGCCCAAGTTTCTTACCCAATTTTCTTGGTAGTCAAATGAAACAAAATTTAATGTCGGTCTAAAGAAGTCACCTGCAAATAATGATGTTTATCCAATCAACTACTACTATCAAGTGAAACAAAATTTAATATGGGTCTAAATGAGTAACTTGCAAATGATTAGTCAACTACCAATTATTATTATTATTAAAACTTAGGAAAATTCTACAGTACCACGGGCAATACCATAGCTCCAACATGTTGGAGTCATTGGATGGGTGATGTTAAATCTCAACCGTCTAAATAGTGAGTTATAAAAAAAAAAAATTGAAAATTAAAATAGGTAGTTGGTTGCTACCTACATGACACAAGTGAAAAATCCATCTTCTTAACCTCCTACCCTCTTCTCTATATTTGGTCTTTGGTTTAGGAGTTGCATTTTAGGTGAGAAATCATATGTTTTATAAGCTCCATTTCCGATGAGAAATCCTCTAGTTTATGAGCCCCATTTTTTATGAGAAATCCTTTGGTTTATGAGCTCAATTTTTAGTGAGAAATCCATTTACCCATTTTCGGTGATAAATTCATCCATCTTTCCCATAATAAATCCCTTTATTTTTTGTGTTAAATCTCTTTATTTGTATATTGGTTCTCTTCTATGTTGTGTTCCCATGAGAAATTCAGCTTCCCTTTCAGTGACACTTAAGCTTTACGAGGAATTAAAGGAGATGTTGAACCTAGAAGAGGTGTTGACGACTTGTTTTTAGTTGCAAGGAAGTTTTCAAGACCTGAATTGAAGATAAACCCTGGAAGAATAAGAAAAAAAAAAACTCGAAGTGATAACAAAGGAGGACAAAGAAGAAAAAGAGCTAGAGTTAAAAATAAAATAAAAAATTAAATGTCTTCACTATAACATATATTTTGGTGGTTTTGTTAGAAATTGATGAAAGAAAAATAGTATTCAATTTATGGATTGATCACATTAATGAAAAATACTATGTTTATATCCATAATTGAGCATTAAAGACGATATAATGGAGAGGTTCATAATTTTGCCACCATTGAAAATGTAAAGAGATTTTGGAGTGGTAATTAAATTTCTATTTTATTTGGCATTCATTTGTAAGATAGTAATAGAAAATTTTTTGAAATGTGAAATAAATTGTGTGGTGGATTTGGATGGATAATTTTGTTTGTATTTTATTTGGTATTTGTTTGTTTGTAAGATAGGAAAAGAAAATTGATTGAAATTTAAGATAAATTTTTGTTAAGATAGTATGGTGGTGGAAGTATTTTTTATTTATTATGTATTAGTTTGATTTCATTTTTTTCCCATAACCATTTTGATTCTTATCATTTATACAATGATCTAATATAAAATAAACAATGATAATAAGTTATTATGTTTTTTTTTTTAAATGTTGAAGCCTCTAACATATTTAATATAGAATGAAAATAAAAATAGAAGTTATTTTATGGTATTTGAAATCATATTAGAAAATTGACCTAGTGATTTGATTTATTTTTTAGGAGCAAACATAATGGTGTTGAACTTCCTAGATATCCAAAGAGATCTATCAAAGCTTGGATACATTATTAGTAAGACAAAATACAAATATATAAAATAATAATTTATTATTTGTGTTGTGTTGTTATGGTTATATTTGTTTGAAATTGTTGCGCAGTAACAATCAATTGGGCATGATCAAGAAGATAATAAAGGAGTTAAAATAAATAATGATGTAAAGAATAGTACTCTTTTGGCTAATATAATTATTTTTCAAAATTAGAATTTTAATTAAGTAGTAAATTAATGTTGTTGAGGAAAAATTTGAGCATGAAGTGAAATATGCATCCAAAAGTAGAAAAAGAAGGTTTCATGATAAAGTTCAAAATGATATTTGCTTTAAAAGGGCACAACTCCAAAAGTAAAAGTGTTTAATTAATAAAAAATTTCATTACTTGTATATTTGTTAAAAATTATATTAATTTAAATATTTTTATGTACCTTTTCAATTACATCTTCAAACATGATGCTCATTTTTTTTCTTATTCAGGTGTATATTAAGTATAATATACTAATGTTTGTCTTATATTATGTGATTAGAAAATGATTTTGTTTGGGAATCCAAAACTTATATTTAATCTAAAAACATCAATTGTGAGTAAGTACATTATAATAAGGTTAGTAATAATTTCTAATATTTTATTGCATACATCAAAGTTAAAGCAGATATAGCTTTGACCTTCAATAGAGTTTGACAATATTAAATTTTTCCTCCTTTACAACTATTCATTCCAATGCATCACAATTATCCCAATCATTGGTATTTATGTGTGGTTAATTTCAAAAATTGTAATATCCAAATTTTGGATTCATTATGATTAAGAAGTAGGGACGAGTTTTGATATAATAATGTGAAAATAGTGGTATTCTTTCAAACTATGTTTTTCTTTTTTCTGTTTTTCTTTTTTGTTTATGTAATGCATAATTATTAACACTTTGAAAATGAAAACCTTCTCCAAGCTTGATGATATAAGGAAAGATGTCTTCCAGCTCTCCATTAATTGGCCATATTTGGTTTCCACCCAAGATAATGGGTTATATATATGACTCACATGAATATTGTTTATCTAAGCTATAATGATTACATCATTTTATTAAGTTGGTTTGCATTTCTTCTATTTTTATTAGGTGGGATTTTGGAGTCCATGTGATTAAACATATGCAGACATTCAAAAATGGTGATCCCATCAAGGCTTTTAGCATATCAAGTTCCATTCAAATATGTTGGCAAATAGCAATTAATTTAGTGCTACACGAGGAAAACAAAGAAAAACAAACGATTTTGACTATTATTTGTACAAATACATCTACATGAGCAATGAGAAGATTATTATTATGAAATTTGTTGTTTTTTCAATTTTCATCAATTGCATCTCCATATATGGTCATTTTCATGGGAAGTAGTAACATTGGAAGACCATATAGGGTTCAACGTAATTACTATTATGGATCGATTGAGCTTTCCTCAATTGATAGCAATGAAGTGGTTGATTGGTTCTGAAAAAGAAAAAGAGTTTTTCTGAATCCATGAGTTTCTTTTTCTTCAATCCAACAATTATGTAATACTATGTTTATGATTAAACAATATACTAAGTCAGAACATCAACAAATACAAGTACTAATTTTAATCTATCCTAATTTATTCCATTAAGGAATGACAAAAAGCATGCATATCATTTTCATATGGAGTATTGTTTGGATTTTCACCATAACATTTTTTTGTAACAATTTGTTCACAATGTTGAAATTGTGGTTCCTGCACATTAACAGTCCATGGTTATAATATACACCTCTAATTTCATTACAAGTTGTTCAACATTATTATTATCCAATAATTATGCAATACTATGTATGATTAAACAATATACTAAGTCAGAACATCAACAAATACAAGTATCGATTTTAATTTATCCTAATTTATTCCATTAAGGAATAGCAAAAAGCATGCATATCATTTTCATATGGAGTATTGTTTGGATTTTCACCATGACATTTTGTTGTAACAATTTTTTCATAATGTTAAAATTGTGGTTCTTGCACATTGACAGTCCATGGTTATAATCTACACCTCTAATTTCATTACAAATTGTTCAACATTTTCATTATCCAACAGTTATGCAATACTATGTTTATGACTAAATAATATACTAAGTCGGAACATTAATAAATGCAAGTATTGATTTTAATCTACCCTAATTTATTCCATTAAGGAATAACAAAAAAAAAAATGCATATCATTTTCATACAAAGTATTGTTTGGATCCTCACCATGACATTCTGTTGTAACAATTTGTTCATAATGTTGAAATTGTGGTTCTTGCACATTGACAGTCCATGGTTATAATACACACCTCTAATTTCATTACAAGTTGTTCAACATTATCATTAAATAATGCATATTAAAAATGTCTTAGTGAAATGTGTTAATGTGAGGAGAGTACATTTATATTTGCACCAAGATCCCATATACATGTTAGATGGTGGATTCCACGTACGATCCGCTCTCATTCCTTGTATTTGCAGAGTTTAAGTCATGTAAAGTAATGTGACTTTAGGTATTTTTAAAGTTTATTAAATTATTTAGAAGACAATCATACATGACTTAAAGTTTAGAAAATGTCATGTGAATAATTTAATGAAGCCATCTATTCCATTTTAATGTAACATTGGGAAAACAATTAATGCATTCAAAACCATTATGTTAGTTATAAATGTAACTACAACTAAATATTGACATTTACGAGTAACGTGTAAAGGATCTTGCATACCATATCGTCATCATTGATGCCATGAAGGATTGTATATTGTCAACATTTTTTAATAGTGTGGCCTAATTTTCTTGAAAAGTGTCAACACTTACATACCATAAATGATCTTTTACATCTACTACATTGTCTTCTTTTTTTAATATGTGATACAACTTTGCTTAGATTTCCTTTAGTCTTCACTGATCAAAAACTTGATGGTGACCTATGGCTCCATCTATTCCTAAATTTTTTCCCTTCAAATTAATATTACAAAGCTCCTTTATTTTCATTATTAAACTTTCAATTTCATTTTTTGCTTGTAGAAATGAAGTTAAAGATTGTGAAACATAGTAAGAGAGTTTGTTGCACATAGAACTCAATGAATTGTACCATACAATGTGAACCATGTCATTTTTCATCCCATTCATAGGTGGTGATCCTGGATGCAACTTTGCTAATTCTATCCACCTCTTTAAAATACATGAACTAAGACTTTCTTCTAACTGCTCAACCTTCATAACAACATGTGACAACAAGGGATGTCAATCAACTCAAACATCATGCACAAGCATTTTAATGTTACAATATTTAACCAAAATTAGACTTCTCATTTAGAGTTTAGGTGTCTAAACTTAGATAATGTGTATGACTGAAATGTATCCTTGTTTATAAGTCCTACTACAAAGAATAACTTTACATTCTTCATTTTCTAGTGAAATTTGAGGAAGGATTCCTTAGTGTACATATTGGTAGCATGATTTTCAAGGATGGATAGTTTTGTTGAAAGAACAAGTCAAGAATTCTTAGACTCAAACTCTACCTTTGCCTCATTGTGTCGAATTCTTGTTATTGCCATATCAAATTGTTGTACAAGCTCATACAACCACAAATGAATTTTCAAAAATCAATTTAGATAAGCATTCATACCCTCACACCTTTGTGTACTTCTCATCTCTCCAAAGAAATTTTTCGGTAAATATGCCTCTACCCACCTTTTTGTTTCACATAAATCTCTATAACCCAACAATTTTCATGAAGACCTAACTTTTCAATCATATCATGCCAACCGTATTTGAATTATTTGGGATTCCCTCTCATGAACATGCACCTTGCAAAGGTGTTCGCGAAGTCCTTAATATGCACATTTGTGAATACATTTTATTGGAGATAACATGCAGTCATGATATGACATGCATCAAGAAGCACTTTTTGTCGCCTTACACATTGCTTTATCCCCATCAGTTACAATAGAAATGAGCTTCTTGTTCATCATTGTAATAAGAAATGTCTCCAACACCTATTCATATGTACCAATACTTTCATCCATCAACAACATAAAACCAAAGACCGGAGTTTGGTGATGATAATTAAAACCAACCAACACAACTAGTGACTTCTTATAGCCATTAGTCCGATATGTTATATCAAATGCCAACACATCTCTGAAACATGCATAATCAAATCAATATGTAGAATCAACTCAAAACAAGTTTGCTAGTTGACTTTCTTCATCAATATTGAATTTATAATAAAATGAAGGATCCGCTTATGTCGTCCTACACAAGTAAGTTAAAGCCACTTCTGCATTACCATCTTTAATTTCAATTCTACGCATTGCATCAACGTGATTATATATATCTTTTGGTGTGAAACCAACATGTTCATGTCCTCCTAATTGTTAGATCATATAGTCCAAAATTTGGGCAATTTTAACATCAACTTTTCGCATAGCATTAACTTGAGCCTTATCTTAATTACTTATTGCCTTATGAGACCAAAGGAATTGTGTGTTCATTGCACCAACCAAAGGATGATTATGGTGTCCTCTAAACTTTTTAACAATTCACCTTTCTAGTTCTATATCTCCATTCTTGTCTCATTCCAAATAATCTTTTTGAATGCTAAATCCTGTCACTTTAATGAACATGTTGTAAAATGTTTTTGTTTTATCTATATAATTGAATTCCAATTTGCATACGTCTTCACTTGAATACCATTCAACACTTTCTTTTTCAAAGTGTGTGAATCGTGGGTATAACTCCCAACATTATATGGATCCTCATGAATTTCATTTTCAAGCTTCACTATAAATTCCTTGCTCTCTCATTTTTTCCATGTCTGATACTACCACCTAAAAATTTCAAAATAGAAGCATATTATAGTTGTCAATTTTACATTGATGAACTTAGAATACATTGCACCATATATTTTAATTTTTTGTCTTCTTTTTCAATGGCAATAGATAATTTTCATAAGAGGAATACAAAATGTTTGTCCTCTACATCTAGTGAGTAGTAATTGAGAAATGGAGTTATTGGTCCCAAAATGGTGGTCGATCGATTATGGCTAGATGGGCCATAATTGTGGCAATGTGTACTAGTTGAGGAACAATATTCGATCGACAACATTGCGGTCAACTAGTATGTGTGGTATTGTAGATCATTTCGAATGTAGCAGGATTTATCAGTTGAGAAACTTTTCCTCCACCGGTACCCACTGGTGCTTTAAGCTTCATGTAAAAAGAAAAAGAAAAAAATTAAATTGAGGATAAAAAAAAATGGTTATGTGAAATTTAGTCCACCTACTTTTTTTGAGCTAATATAAAGTTCAGAAATATAATTTATCTTTCATAATGAGTTATTTTCCCACAATGAAGGCTACAGGTAGTAAATAATATGATTTTGATTAATAAGGTGGCACATTGAGCTTACCTTGGGAATCAAAAACTATACTTTTGGGTTTCTTCACTAGCACAATTTCCTCTAATTTTTTGCTTTCATGGCTTCCACTCCAACACTTCTTCTTTCACACTCTCTATTTCCCTTTAAAAAATTTCTTTTGTTAAAACTCCTACCATATGGATGTTGGTTGGTGGGTGAATTAATACTAGGTTTTAATATTTTGTCACATTTAGGATATAATTTCTACACCAGTACACTTGGTTGTTGATATTTACCACTTTTGATATATATATGGGTAGATGATATTAAATAGGACATTAATAAAAATGAGGAAATTTTTATTATTTTGATTTGTAATGGTAAATTGAAAAATTCATGAAATTTAAATTATTAGTATTTGAATTTTTAGGGGGAAGTTACACCATTAATAATGACTACAACATTAAAATAAGTTGAATTGAGACTGTTTATAAATAAATAAATAAATGAAAACTATATGCAAATTACTATAAATTAATGATTTGAACATAACAATAAGTTCAATTGGAACTATGTGTAATTAATTAAATTTAAAATTGAATGTATGGGCAACATGTAGATACATTAAAAAATTTTCAATTAACACTTATGCCTAAATAATTTAATTATAAATTAAAACTACATCCAATTTAATCAAAATTAAACAATTTACCATTTCAATTAGTTAAATTGAAAGTAGCCGAAATGTAGATTCATTAAAATTTCCCAATTAACACTTATGCCTAAATAATTTAATTATAAACTAAAACTATATCCACTTTAATCAAAATTTAACAATTTACCATTTCAATAATTTGCATTGAAAGTGTGGGTGAATTGAGACACATTAAAATTTCCAAATAAACACCTATGCCTAATTAATGAAATTTTAAAAACTCTAACTATGTCCAATTTAATTGAAATGAAATAATTTACCATTTCAATTATTTAAATTGAAAGTATGGGCAAAATGTAGATACATTAAAATTTCCCAATTAACACCTATGCCTAATTAATTTAATTATAAACTAAAGCTACATCTAATTTAATAAAATATTAACAATTTACTTGTTAGTTATTTAAATTGAAAGCATGGGCAACATGTAGATACATTAAAAATTCTCAATTAGCACTTATGCCTAAATAATTTAATTATCAACTAAAACTACATCCAATTTAATAAAATTTTAACAATTTACTTATTAGTTATTTAAATTGAAAGTATGGGCAACATGTAGATACATTAAAATTTTCCAATTAACACTTATGCCTAAATAATTTGATTATAAACTAAAATTATATCCATTTTAATTATAAAAAAAAAAAACCCCCATTCTAAGTAAATCACTAAGGTCCATGGTCAACTGATTTGGGGTAGTCACATAAAACCCTCAACCCATCCCTTTTTTCTTCCCATCAACATCCCAACACCCATACCTGGAACACAAACCCTGGAGCTGAAATCTCAATCCATGGCACACCCAAACGAGCTCCAGAGGCAACAACGACCAATAACGACAAAAGAAAGAGATTGACGATAAAGGAAAATGTTGAGGTCTAGAATAAAGCCACATTTGATAAAGGTATGTTCACTACTCCAAAGCTGACATAGAGATTTAATTTTCATTTTGCCAATAGGAGTGTCATCCCGATTAGGAACATAAATTTCTCATAGTTAGGTTATTTCCAATTTTTCATAGCTAGCTATTGTGTCTATGAACAAACTTGTGTTTTCTTAGGGTTGTGAAATGCTTTTACTGCAATATGAAATTCAAAGAAGAAGAACCCATTACTACAAACATTAATGGTTTAGAAATTAAGTTTAATGTTGGTGACATTTGTAAGATTTTAGATATTCTGAACAAAGGGTTGTGTTTATATGAATCAAAGAAGTGGCTGAAGGTTGATGGTTTCAAACCTATAGAAGTTGTACAAAGGTTGTGTAACTATAACAAAGCCATTATGACTAATAAACCAACATCTCAGACAATAACTTTGTTGAGTAGGACCCTATAACACATGATTTCTTACACGTTTATCCCCAAAGGTGCACATCAAGACGATGTTTCATTCTTTGAGGCATTTTTGGTTGACAACATTCTAATAGAGAGGAAAATTAACATGAGATATATCATTTTTCAGCATATGAAAGTTTGTCCATTTAGTGAAGATTTTGTCTTCCCATATGAGATTTTTATTACAAAGATTGTTAAATTTTTCAATGTCAATTTGCATCGAAAGAGTGACGGTAAAAAGCTAAAGTCCTTTGATACATACAATCTAGCCTTAAATGCATCTTATGCAATTTGTGCATAAGAAAGATGGTTCGTGGGGAAGAAAGTCTTTTGTGGATCTTATAGAGGTGGATGTGCCTTCCGATGAGATGTCTTCAAAGGAGGATGATGACAATTGCGATATAAAGGGAGAAGGTACCGAAAACGAAATTGCCACTAGATCATAGAGAGGCAATGAGAAAGGAGTAGAGGTCATTGCAGATCATCCCTCTCATACAACTAGGAAAAAGGTTGAGTCTTCGGATAACCTAAATGTCCAAATTAGCTCAATTGGTATGCTCTTAGAGGAGATGGCATTGGCAAATGATGAACGATTGAAATCTCTAGAATGATGAATTGATAGGTTCGAGGAGGAATTAAAATCGGGTATGGAGATTCTAAGAGGCTAGAATAAAGAGATGACGACATTTCTCAAAGCCCAATTCCCACCTCATGACCTAGCCTAGTACTAACCCCTTCCTACATCTTGGACTGATTATATAGTTACCAAAGTTTGGTTTTTTCTTTTTTCTTTTTTCTTTTTTGGATAATTTGGGATTGTAATTGATATTATGTATTTATGACTTTGTCTTAGTTATTTGGTCACTGATGATAAGTCATTGACATATATAGGTGATATATTTATCTTAATATATATGGATGATATATTTACTTTTACAACATCATTAGATTGATGTATAGAGTAGTACTCCAAAATAAAATATTTAAGTTTAATTTTTTGTTTTTATTTTTTATTTTTAAATATTAGAAATAAAATTCAACACAAAATTCAAGAACTTTTAGACATTTATTTAAAGGGTAGTGATTTTTAAAATTGAAAAAAAAGAATTACTTTCTCAAGTTTTAAAATTTTTAAAAATGATTTTTAACAACATATGTTAAATCCATGCTTTAGGTAAGAATTTCTATATTTTATATTTTTTGTTTTTAAATATAAAAGTAAAATGTAAATCTACAAGAATGTAATTTAATTCTTTAAAAAGAAACTAAGAAAGTTTAATTAAAAGAATCTAAGAAGTTAATGATTCTCGAATATATATACATATAAAGTTATTTAACTCTTAAAGAATTTGAGCGTAAAAAGTTATAAATATAATTTAGGGTTAATGTGGCCCATTTTTTTGCTAGGATTTGACTAAATATATGTAACCCTTATTGATTTGAAATTTTATCAAATATTGCTTTTTATAGTAAGAGATTTGAGTGAAAGGAGAGGGAAATGAAAATAACAAATAAAACATAAATAAAGGTAATTGATGAAATTTCAAACAGTTAGATATATTTAACTAGAACCTCAACGAAGGTGAATGAAATTAATCATAAAATTTATAACAAGAATTGTATAAAAGGTTTTTCTTATTTCTCATTGTTGTTAGATGAATGGTTTTCCTTGTATGTTAATATTTAAAAAATTTATGATGCGAAAAAGTCAACCATATTGATATAGTATCATATTAAATTTTGAATTTGGAGGCTTTAATATATGATAAATATGATTTAATAGGATTTAAAGTGAAAAGTCAACCATATTAATATAGGATCATATTAAATTTTGAATTTGGAGGCCTTAATATATTATAAATATTATTTAAATAAATAAAATAAAGGTAAAAAATGATTAAGAAATAAAATAATGAGATTATGGTATAAAAGAAAAAAAAATTAAAAATATAAAATCAAAAATCAAAATATAAAATATAGAGGGTACAAAATAATGGAACCACGATAAGGTTTAAACAAATGAGGATATATTGTTGATATATCCTCAAATTTTTTGTTATGTGGATCCTGACAATTGGCCTATGGTTCCAACATGCGTCTTCCAGGTACAAAACCAACCTTTGCACCATTGGGCCAACATGTCTTTACTTAATAAGTAGACTGTAGACCTACATTTTATATATATTTTGAAAACTAAAATATTAAAATAAATTTTTAATAAAGACATTAATTTAGTTATTTATTTTAAAATTTCATTTAATTTATTATTGAAAACACAAAAATCATGAATTAAATACAAATATAATAACTATATATATATATACATATATATATATAGATAAATTATCATTTTAGTATTAAAGTTATTTTTAAAATAAAGAAATTATGATTTTAGTATTAAATATATTTTCAAATATCACCTATTAATATTATAAAATATCATAAATTATATTATTCATATATCAATTTATTCATATCTTAATTATAATATATGTATTATTACTTCTTATATTGTTTTTTATAAATTTTTCTAATATTTCACTAATTATTGTTCCATCGATATTTTTTGATATGACCCAATATATTCATAAAATCAAAATACTTTAACAAAACAAAAAACTATAAAATCTAAATGCGATAGTGAAATCATAACAAAAACCAATAAAATCTAAATGCCCACGTGGAGAAGGTTTGGATCAATATCATATTGGAACAAGTGTGATAATTCTCATTATGATATTTGGGATATGATAAATCTATTTTTCTTTGCTTATTCAATTAGGAGGAAATGATTTTTCAGATAAACTATATATAGATATGGTACTGTACTTTTTCCTCCTTTGCTTTCTTCAAATGACTTCTAATGCCTTTACTAATAAAATTATCACTTTAATTTAAAACCAAATTCATAAAATAAAAAAAATCCTAAAAATAACTTCAACAACTAACATTTCAGGCCAAATTCACAAAGGCTAACTAATATTATCCAGGGCAATTTTAAATCAAATTCACGTAAGTCCTAAAATCTAATGGAGGAATCCCTTTTTGGTCAAGATTTACAGGCTGTTGTCATTTCCAGACGGTAGTAAATGTACATGCCACTGACCCATGAGTCATCCCATCAACTTTTAAAGTCCCAATAAATTGTTTGCTTGTTTGGAAGACACACTTTCCAATAAAGCTGTTTCAAATTCACTCCCGTCAACTGTGAAAAAGTCTGTATGTCCATTAATGCGGCTCTTTACTCTTGCATCTCCTTCACTCTTCCCGTTGAACAAGAGGAGATTCAAAGAAACCTTTCACCTCTCTGTTTGTTGGAAGTTGCAAGACTCTGGATTATGAGGTAACCTTCAGACGATGCATCTTCTTATACACTTTCTTCCTTTTTTCTTTTTCTTTTTTCGTGTGTTTCCTCCACTCTTAGTAAACCCAAATGAATTTCTCAAGGAAAAAGAAATTGGCCCTATCTTCTTCCAGTTAGTCATGATGCAGTAACAAAATTAAACGCCCAAAGAGAATCACTATCTGTGGATCCATTCTATTTTCTCCTCTTCTGATTTCCTTGTTGCCATCTTTTCAACAGTGTGGTAAATGGGACGGTGTAATGTGTGAGCAAGTGATGATTTCAATGAATAGTTCACCATATCTCAACTATTAACCTTCTGGTTTGCTTGTTTGTCCTAGTGTGTTTTCTTTTTCTTTTTACCTGATTTTTTTATCATATACAAAAACTAATCTAGGTGATTTGTTTATCGTATGTAATACTAATCCATTATATTTTGTTTCCATGGGATGAAGGCTCTATAAGTTGAGTTGGACTCTTTTATGATTGGCTTTAATGTTTCATGATTAGATTTATTCTTTGAGTGTTGGCTGAGAGTGGGATCAAATCATTCCTCAAGCACTTTGGAAGCTCTTGTGAACACGAACTTCATTAATGGCTCCTTCGTCTGGAGGTATGCTGTTGGCTTCAACATCTTTTGATGTTATGATTTAATTTTTATGAATGATATACCTTCCTTTGGAGACTATCTTTGGATTATATATGTCAAGAAATCAATAGTTTGATTTCTCATTGCAATGAGGTAGTTTTGAATATTGGATTATATATGTCAAGTATGACTCTCGTGTTTTGAAGGGTGTAAAATAAATATAGCTTATAATATATATATTCTTTTTTAGAAAATAAATTCTTTATTTTTACAAAATGCTAAGGTGCCAAAATCAATTATTGAATTTCAGAATTTGAAATTTGGACCATTGAATGTATATGAGGAGATTTAGAATATTGAATAAGGGTATAAATAAATGAGATAAGGAATAAATGTATAAATAAATGAGACTTGAAGATGTATATATATATGATATTACCTATTTTGTGGGGTTTGATGCCTACTGAAAAATGTTTTGTTTGACATTCTAGATGGATCCCATATTTTTTTATTTTTTATTTATATATAGCCATAATACCCAACTTCTTCCATATTTGTTTACTTTAATTTTCAACCCCTTTTGGATTCTTAAAGTTCATTATGGATTTCTGTTGGGACTATATAAAATGTGTTGTTTTATTTTATTTTTTTCTATTAGCTTGCTCTTATGTTTAAAAGGAATTAGTCCAAATGGCAATTAGAAATTATCCAAGTTGGCTATGCTTTAATTATTCACCTAAACAAGTGCTTTTATGATTTTACATTGAGTTGATTCATCATGAGATGGAAAAATAGAAATTTTTTATTTACATTTTGAATTCTAAGTTTTTTTTTTACTTTGAATTTTAAACAACTACATTCATTTGTAGTTGAAAATGATAAGCAATGGCATTTTTTCTCAATTCATTTTTTGTAGTGTAGGTTATTTCTTATGGATGAAAATTGTCAATGGCATGAGCAAAGTCGGAAAAATGGAGGGGTACTTAAAAGAGAGGTATGCAATTGACTATATTTTATACATTTGATTACAATTCAATCATGATTTAATTATGTTATAATTATTTTAAGATATAAAGTAAAGAAGATGAGTAATCCCTAAAACTTAGAATTGAATTGATGTTGTTGAGCTTCTAATAATGAATATTAATATTATGGGTTCACAACTATTATACATTTCCAGACCAAAGAAATGTATCAAATTTTTATTTTTGGAGACTTTTTAAAATTTTTTTATTACTAAAAGTGCAAGACCTAACACTAGCATTAGGCTTTAATGCTATAAATTAAAACTTTAACCCCATTAAAACTTTGACCCCATCCACTTATTGTTGAGATCCAAAATGTTGAGTTTTCTCAAATTTTGGCCCTTGAGAGTAATGTCAAGCACAATTATAGTTTGGTCATTATAAGCTATTATTTAGTTTTGGAGCTAAAGTTTTGACAATCGATTAACCTCTAATAGGAGGAGATAAGAGAGATCTAGTTTTTATTTAAGAAGTATTTAGGAAAATTCTACGGTACTGGTACCTCGGTACCATACCGAAAAAACAGTCTTGGCCATTGGAACAATTTTCCTCACTCTATATAAATAATTATTAATTATCCATGTGTATTTTGATTAAATCTCTACCATGGATTGAAATTTTGATTTTTATCAATGATATTTTATGAATTAAAATTAATTTGATAAGATAAATTATTAATAATTTCAATTATTTAAATAAATTAATGTTAATAGAAAAAGTTGTTACCACATATTTTTAATAAAATTTTAGAAATTAAATCTCAAATAAATTTTATATAAATTAATTTAATTTTTCATTTATAATGTAATAAAATTCTAGACTTTTGAAACCTTGAATGATAAAAATTTTAGTGTTAGAAAAGTTAGAAGCGTTTTCTAAAATCACTATCAAAACATACACTTAATTATAGGGGAATTTATGTAACCATACACCAATGGTCAAAATTTTGCCCTTTGGAAACTTAACTTTTTACTTTCCAAATTCAATGGATTTTGTGAAAAATAAATCATCTTTCATACACTGTAATAGTAATATTGAGGGCTCTTCCAAAAATACCCTCATACACTTTGACATAATCAATTACTCAGAAAAGTCATGTTCCACTTAAGCTAATGACATGGCTCATATGACATGTAGACACTCCAAGTGGCAATATTTAAAAAAAAATATTTACTAAAATATAATAGTGAGATTTACCCGAAATCATTTCTTCTGTGTTGAATCAAAACCCTAAATCCCTTCTTCTCTCTTTGAACCAAACCCCCCAAATCCTTTATTCTCTTTTGAACCAAACCCTAACTCCAAAAACCCATATTTTTTCACTTTCTTTCACAGCCACAATTCGCGAGGGGATTGCAGTGAAAACAGAAAGAGGTGGTCCGAGATGAGAGGAGCTTTCCCAGGTACGAACGTAATGGATTTATGAGTTAATTTGGGTTGGTATTGTTGTTTGTTGAGATCTTTGACAGAAAATTGGGTAATTTTTTAAAAATATCATCGAGATTTCGGTATTAATGGGTATTTTTTACCCATTTTTCAGAAAAAAAAATACGAGAAATGTCATTGAAACTAGTGAGGTTGTAACTTTGTAACTGTCAAAAAATAAAAATAAAATTCTAGGGTTTAAGCTGTAGGTCTTAAAAAAAGGCTTTGATGGAAATAAAAAGAAAAATTGATTAATTAAAGAAATAGTGTATTTGAACTCCACTTACCAGTCCAGCCCGCACATGCACACAGATCCACAATTTGAGGGCAAATGTTGTGGTTTTCAACGTGGCTCAAAAATCGTGGATTTAGGGTTTGTAGAATTTAAATCCAATGGCACAAAAGCAATCAATTTAAAGAAATGGTGTATTTAAACTCCACTTACCAGCACACGCACACAGATCCACATTTCGAGGGTTGTGGTTTTCAGCGTGGCTCAAAAATCGTGGATTTAGGGTTTGTAGAAAAGCAAATAGAACCCTAGAACAGATCCAGAAAACACAAGGAGCAACAAAATAAAAGCATTTTTTTTTTTTGGTTTTCCTTGGGAGTTTTGATGGATATTTCTCGGAAATCAAACGAAGATGAATTTTCCTGGAAATTGAATGGGAATGGATTTTCTTGGGAAGCAAACTAGGGTTGAAAAGAAATATTAATAACATGATTAGATTAGTACCTATTAGGATTGAGAGTGGCAGAGGAAAATAGGGAATGATGCTTGCCTGGAGAAGAATTCAGCAAAGGGGCTTGTTGATGCCTCACTCGTGGTGGCCGTCTTTTGTTTGTTTTTTAGATATAGTATAGAAATAAAAAGGAAACAAATCATAAGAACAATATTATAAATCAAAATTATTAATTATTAATTATAAATAATTATTAATTATCCATCTTTATTTTGGTTAAATCAAAATTTTAGTTTTTATCAGTAATATTTTATAAATTAAAATTAATTTGATAAGATAAATTATTAATAATATTAATTATTTAAATAAATTAATGTTAATAGAAAATTTTGTTACCATATATTTTTAATACAAATGTAGAAAATTTTTAAATGGTAGGTTACTAATATATTTTTAATACATATATTTTAGTTGTCAATTGATTTGAATAACATAAAAAATAAAATGACATTTTTTGGAATAATTGGATAACTCAGTGCATGTATTTTAAATTATTTTTAAATAGATGAAGATAATACTAATTTAAAATATTTGGGATTCTTTTTACCATATATTTTCTTATTAGTAAATCAAATCATATTTTTCCTTAAACTATATTGATTTGGTTAGATGAGTATGTAACTTTGAGCCATACCATTTGTTTAATTGGTTGACCCACTAAAATGCACATTGTCTGTTTTTTTTTTTTTTTTTTGTAGTGGGTATCATAGTGGGTGACCCTATATATAACAATTTCACCGTTATTGATAACCATATTATTGACAGGCTAGAGGAAATTGATCTCAATGATTTTCATTTACCTGATGTAACAAAATATTTCCCATTTCTTTGTTAATATATGTTATATTTGTGTAATAATTACGATGAATGTATATAGGAACACTATATTCATGTTTACATGTCTTTAACATTTGATTAATTTATTAATGAATTATGGTTGTTTAATGCATTGATAATATGAACATACGGTGTTGTTGTTCTGGCCGTAGATTCCTCTCTGGAATCCATTTTCTCTCAGAAGTGAAGAAGGATGTAATAAGACAACTTGGTTTTGGTGGGCTATTGCAATTAGGTTGTAAGGAGGTTAATTTAGATTTATGTTTTTGATTGATAAAAAACACAAACATTGCGTATTCCCAACTCGAGTTAGTTGGGGGTAAGAAGGTTTCTTTGACATGTCATGATGTTGGGATAACGATGGGCATTTCATATAGTGGAAGAAAGTTAATTGTTGAGAAGGAAAGTGTTAAAGCTAGTCAAATGCCAAGTTTGCAAGATATAGAGTCAATGATGGTTGGCATTGATGATATGGAGGAATTTGAGCGGGTCTTCTTGATTTTCGCTTGTGCAACCTTATTGGCACCCACATCTCGTTTGGAAGGTAGTCACTCGTTATGGTATACACCCCGAGAGCAGTTACTTGGGAACATAAATTGGGGAGAATATGTCTTAGAATTTTTTATTCAAGCTATACATGAACATAGGAGGAAGGAAAGTGTTTGGATTAAAGGGTGTTTGATGTTTCTATAGGTAACTTTTTGTCTTATTTATAAGTATATGTCCATGTATTAGATATTCAATAATGGTTATACACTATGTTGGTCATGATGTTACCACTAATTATGTCTTATATAATGCAACAGATATTCTACTTTTCAATATCTAATTTTCCAGCCATGTATGTGGAACTTACCACTCCTCGCATTGCTGCATGGAACGATTTTTTGGTCAAGCAACGCATCAAGTTGGAGTTAGAAATGCTTGGAGGATTTGGCAAAGTTGAGGTATAATTAGCTTTTAGTTATATTAACATAGTTGATTACCATTGTAATTAGATTATTGGGATGACAATTTACATGTTTTGCAATGATAGTTGGTTAGCACATCGGCGGAGCAAGATGAAACAGAAAAAAATAAGGCTCTTGCAGTTGATGACCCAGTTGACCCAGATGAGAATGAAGACTTTGATGTAATCTTTCATACCTAATGACTATGAATAGTAACTTATATTAAGGCTTAGTTTAAATATATGTCATTTAATGTTCCTTCATTATATTTGACTTAGGTTATTTGTGCTCGCATGGAGGCAATACAACGTCAAATCACTGATGCACAAAGTCATCTTAATAGTCTTATTGTATCATACAACTGTGACGTTAAAGTGTTGAGGACTCGTTTCACCTCTTCACACTATCGCACAGATGAAGGCCAACCGTCAAATTTTCATGAACATGTTAATGAAAGTGGTGCACCATTTTATACAAATAATCCACAGCATTCACCTGTTCATTCTGGTGGTCAAAGAAGATTTTCTGAAGATGACCTTGGATGTACAAATAAAGGGGTGTCAGAAAAACCTAACGTAGAAGATGGTGTGTTCTTTTCAAATGAGGATCCCCTTCACCCTGGGCCACACAATATGTTGGTGTTAGTGCAATCGTGTATGAACAACAATGTGGATGTAGCACCACAAGCCTCAGAAGAAATACGACCACGAAGAGTAAAAATGAAAGTACGTCGTCATAGGCAACGAGCAGCTGCGTGCAAGTGACCTTTTGTACAATTATGTGTATCAAAATATAAAAGGTTGACGGAGGAAGAGACACATATTGCCGACTATGTGTTTGACGAGTCAAAAGATCCTAGGTTAGTCCCAAATCACACGTTTAGCAAGTATTGTTTTTAAAAGAATATGATTATGGATTTGTTTAGAAAACAAAAAAAATTACTCACGTCTTGTGTTTCATGTGATTAATAGTGAGATGCTTTGTGCATATGGTGGCTATGGCGTGACACGGGAATAATTTCAATGCTTAGTAGAGGAGAGCTTCATTGATATTCCAGTAAGGTTTATGATAAATAAGAAAAAATACCTTCATCTTTCCATTGATCATTTTAACTAATGAAGAAGCATTATGTAGGTGATTTCCATACTTTTTTAATCCATACTTTGGGGTGAGGTTTTTTCCTCGAGTACACCAAATCTTTTCCCTAATATAAGATGCATGTATAGTTTTAGTCATACATTGTTATTATGATCTCAACAACTTTTTACAGGAAATATGTGGTTCAATGAGCAAGTCTACCTCAAAATCAACACTCAAGAAAAGATTAGGTAGCTACTGTGTTAATCTTGAATGTTGCAACCAGGTAATGCTTGACTATTGTATTGATTACATAGATTGATGACAATTTTTTAATAATTTCGAATTTATATTTCAAATATTTAAGCCGTTATTGTTGTTATGATGATTATCTGTTTTGTAGTTTTATATCCCCTTATTCCAATTTAATGAATGGGTCATCATGATAATCAATTTGGAGGCTAAAAGGGTGGATCTACTTTTATCATATAATAGCATTCAACGTGTTCACTTTGTTAATGAAGCTTTCAAAGTAGTTGGATTTATGTTGCAGTTATTAAGAAATTCCTTCAAACGGAATGATGTGAATATAAATAATTTACATCCACAGTATGCAGATATCGTTGGCGATCCAAAATTGTTAGTTACTTATTTTTTTTTTCATGTATTCATTTTCAATCCTAATTGGGTCCTATGTTAATAACATGTCACAAATCATACTTGTTATTGCAGATGTCATACTGGGATGTATGTTATTCTCTATATGCAACATTGGGATGGAAGTGGTCTTAATAGAACCATTAATTCTGTAAGTTGTTAAATATGATGTTATGTTTTTATTTTCAAATGTACATGTTAAATGTTACCGGGATGTAGGGTCTAACATAAGTTTAATGTGTAGGAACACATGAGCCTTGAAAGATTGAAATTTGCAACTCATATGGTTCTTGATAGCGAAAACGAAATTGGTGAAATGGTTACAACTAATATTTGATCAACTAACGATGCAGAATAGTATTGGGTAACCTTCACATTTAATTTCTTTTTGTTTTATTTCATTCAATTTTTTAACTATACATCCAAATTTAAACTTCAACTTGGTCATCGATAGTGAATAATAGATTTTGAGGCTATGTCATTTCTTTTTTATGGTACAATAGAAGGGATAAGTTATCAAGACTGCTTCCAATGCATGCATGGTTCATTTGACTACCAGGTTAGGTGTTATCTCCTCCCTATATATATAAAACTATAGTAAATGACATTTTTAATTTTTAAGGTTATATTATTGACAATTTTTTTATGCTTTCATAAATCGTTTGTGTTATTCCATATAACCTGTTTAAATCAGTTGATAATATTGTAATGACATGGTCTGGTTGCTTAAACTTATCCTCAATTTTCTATGTTTATGTATAATCATGAGCTAATTATTAGATAATTCAACAACCCTATAAACCAATTTGGTCAAATGGCTGTATTTTTTGTTTAGCTGAAAGAATCCTTGTTACCATCTTATTGTGGGTTTGGTTGTCTCGCATCTATAAAGCAATTGATACTAAACTTGGTTTAGAGTGATTTTTGATGGTTAGACATTTAATAAGACCAAGGATGACTTGTTCCTGCATTAATATGTCCTAGGGGAGTGTTGTGGAAGGAACCCTCTAAAAGAATAAGTTCCTTCATTACTCATAAGCTTTATAGGTTTTTATTATATTTTATTTACATCTTGTGGTTAACTGTACTTCTCTTATCTTTAGGAGGTGACTGATAAGCTGATTGAGGAGGATGAATTTGATGCAGATCAAAAGGATGCATTTAAGGTGATCTGTAATTGATGATATGCATGTAACTGATTGCTCTTGCATGTAATTAACCATACCATGAACTTAAATTGTTTTGGTTGCTCAGAGTTTTGTCAAAGACAATGTCCGAGAGACAAAAAAAAGCCAATAGACAGGTATTTTATAGCATATACCAATCGTTGCAATAGTTTTGGTCTTGCACATAAATTTCAAATATGTTGAGTACTTGTCAATTCCTTTTCTTGTAGGCTAGAGAAGCCTGAAAAAAGGCCTTGTAGAAATGAGTTAGTAGACTAAAGTAGCATTTGAAAACATGAAGTTTAACAAGTTCTACTCAGTCCAGATCGATGATACTCCTGACATATCAAATGTTAAGGTACAATTTATTTTTTCTTTTGCAAAAGCTAATATTATTAACAACGCCTAATTAAAAGAAGGTGCACAAATGTACACAAGAAGTTTAGAAATTAGACATAAAGGCAATTAGATTGAGAGATTAACAAAAGCACCTCTCTATAATCATCAAGAGCCTAACCAATCAACACAACCTAATATGGACAGTCATGTTAAAAACCAAAGAGAGCATAAGAAAGAATTTGTTAGAGTTTGTTCCGATTATTCTTCATTGACAAAAACTCTAAAATGTTAAGGTACAATTTTGAACATCTCTTCTATTGAAAGAACAGAATATCTTCGACACTATTATTTTTGTTTCTCCATATGAGACTATTGATAGCCTATGAATCTTGTGCATTTTAAAGCTGGCCTTGATACGATATTCAAGATCATGGTGTATTGCTATAAGTCGTTCCCTACATAAATAGTCAAAAAATAATCTCTTGATGGAATATATGTTTAATTTATTTATCTGTTCCATGCTAACATAACATGTCTGCTATTTTTAATATCAACTAACTGATCGCCCAAAAGCTGTCATTATGTGGCCATTTTTTTTCCTTGGTATCCAAATGGATCAATATGACATTATTTCTAAATGGTTTGACTTTTACTTAGCTAATTAAGTTGAGTTTTTTCTATTGAGTCACCTTGTTTTCACTTGGCCATGGTTTATTGAGGGTATGTTTTGCCATCCATTCTGTAAATAAGTATAAAAAATAGTTGATTGGTTGTAGCATATCAATGAATTTGGTCTCTTCTATTAGAGCAGACACTTGTTAATGAATGCTAATTGCATTATCTTATTTGTGCCTTCTCTACATATTTTTTAGGAAATAAGTATGACTCATTAATCTTTAAATAGTAATTATTGTTGTTTGGAATGCCTTTCAGGCACCGTTTATAAACAGGTATTATGGGAAAGCTCATGAAGTTCTGTGATTAGGCTCATCAACCACTAGTATTTCTACTGCAAAAGATGCCAATTGGTTTGCATTGGGGACTATAGCTAGCTATTGATTCTAGGATATGTTTCATGATGAAAGTTCATAATGGAACCTTAAATGTGTGCTAAATCTGGTGGTTTTTTCTTGGTTTCTCAAGTTTGTCTTACCTTTCCAATTTATGTACTTTGTTAGAAGTTCTAATTTTGTCCCATCAACATTATTTCTTGTATTCCCAAAAGGTTCAATTCTGCCAATGCCATGAAATACAAATAGTTATTGATCATTTATGGAGGTTTAAATGATTGTGGATGATATAAGCATTTACAAAATGAAATTGTATACTCGTGTAGCGTTTGACATGATGGAAAATATCATACTGGTAATAAATCTTTGTTTAGCATGGTGATTAGCTTCTATGTGTAGCTATCAGAGTAATAAAGCCATAGAATTTTATATTTACGGATGATTTTTAAAAATAATTATTTTTAATGATATGGGTCATTTTTTTCCAAATTGAATTAAATAAACTTCTACTACTGTTTTTTTTTTTTTTTTTGTGGAAAAAAAAAAAATTGGAGTCCATGCGCATTTTTTGTCAATTGTGACAGTTTTTTTTTAGCATTTTTAATAATTTAATGATACATTTTTTTAAAGTATTTAAAATGTCATAAAATATGTTTTAATATACGTATTTTTTAATTTTAAAATAAATCTCTTAAATATATTAAATCAATTAATGCTACTTTTCTTATAAAATTTAATAAATATTATATTTATTCATACTTATATCAACTACATTACACTTATTTGATAAATATTTGGTCATTTTATGTCAAAGAGAACAAAAACTTGAAAAACTTTTGTTGCATTTGATTTGATTGTACCACAGTGGACAATTAATAACTAGAGGTCAACATATTACCAATATTTATGATGCACCTACCACATAATAACTTCACATTCACTCCACATAATGATAGTCTCCAATTGTAGGCTTGTAGAAGACTTCATATTACCAATATTTATGATGCACCTACCACATAATAACTTCACATAATGATAGTCTCCAATTGTAGGCTTGTAGAAGACTTCATTCGCGTTGTTTCGTCCTATCCAATTTTAGTGACTTGTAACTATGCACTCATTATGGAACATTAAATGCATGTATGTACTAGCTACATCTCTTGCACAGGCGGACCTCCATTTCAACTTCAACCATTTACTCAGTTTGGTTGACATCACATCCTCAACAACTCATATTCATTCCCATTTACACCTCATATTTTACTACCTATACATGTTGCACATCACAACCTCCCTCTTCTACCCACCCATTCCTCCATTGTAGTTAATCTACCATTTCACTCTAAGATTTTCACTGGCATTATCGTCAACAATTTGCTACAATAACAACAATAAGGTTTGTTTTTCATTGTTTTTTGCACATATTTTCTCTTGGTTGTGGCAACCACTCTTTTGGGAGTTGCTTGAATTCCTTTTTAAGCTATTTGTGGTTGGCTTGGATGTAATGAATTGAAACTTTTCATCTCTAACTTCCATCACTGAATTTTTAACAATATGTAGTGCCATTACAAAGACCAAACATCATGCCGCCTAAAAAGAAGGTTAGACATGGCTCAACGTCAACTGTACGTGAGGAAGTCCAACATGACCCTTTCATGCCTCGCCACCCACCTGATGAGCACGAATGTGATAAGCTCATAGCAAAACGACCAATTGTCGTTGAGCATGTCATACTCATTGCTGGGTTTGAAGAACATGGCGTTGCTGAGTTACTAGATTTTTACAAATTGAGACCATTTATACAGCTAAAGCAAGAATGTTATCCAACTCCTGTGCGAGCATTCTACAGCAATATCAGAAATGTTGACGAGGAAAAATATTCATTTCACACTTCATTCAAGGGAGTTGCTGTGCGAGTTTCCCCATCCCTTATTGGACGCCCTTCTCTCTGGAAACACCCAAGAAAGCTATTAACTTTTGTATTCCAGAGATTGATATAAAGGCAATGTTAGACACAATAACAAAGGAATTATGCGGCCATTCTTTTCAGTTGGGTACAAGTGTTGAACGTAGATCTCTACTTCCAAAATACAGGATTCTAAGTCTGATATTGTTTCATACTGTCTTGAATAAGAAGGGTCATCTTAATGAGCTTACACTATATGTTCTGCATATTCTGTTCCACATGGCACGTCGCAGTAAAATTAATTTGCTCGCACTTATTTGCTATAACATGATAGAGGCACGACGTAGTAATGTGAGCACACGTGCATTACCATATGGTTCAACTGTTTGCTTGCTTTTACAAAATGCAAGGTTGGATTTCAAGACACTGCCTTATGAGTCAATCCCACGCATGCAACCTATGCGCATGAAAATGTCGATAGACAAACAAACATCATCCTCTTCTTCGCGTAGGTCAACTAAAAGTTCTCAGCTTGGGGATATTTACGCAATGTGCAAATCAATGAACAATCAATTGAAGATTGTGCGTCAACAATGCTATCGTTCCATTGCAGCATGGAAACCATTGCACCCTGATGCTCTACCTCCTATGCCATCACAGACAAATGACGAGGAAGATGGTGATGATGATGGTGGAGATGAAGAAGACGAAGATGCACCGACTGATGGAGATGAGTAACCTTAGTTTCTAGCCGTCTTACAACCGAATGTGTATGTGTGCACACAACATTTTCATGGATTTTGTAATAAGTTTATAAAATCTCGTTCTCAAACAACTTCTTAACTCCTTTTACTTTAAATGCTTTCCAATGCTTATCGATATGCATGCTTTCATTAATCATCAGTAAACTTTATACTCTCTTGCACCAATTGTCAACACTCTATGCAATATTTATGTGTAAATGTGATGCTAGTTATGAGGTTGGTTTAAGTTATTTTGAATGTTTGAATGACATTTTGCCTATTTTCCAATCTTAGTATGTATTGACTCTATATTTTAGGCTTCAACACATATGAAACAATTTTCCATACATTTTATTTCAATGTGAATGTGTAGGGCCAACCCTTCATGCGTTGGGTCTGCCTCCCATGACCATACTGTCCAATCAACAAGTAAGATAAAGTCACTATAAAGGCATGCCACCTGCACAAGGGGCATGCTTATCTTTTTGATACTGCACAAATAATAACTACGATTAGGTTTTCACCCACTTGCATGCATGTCATATGAAAGGTGTGCCCCTAATTTGGCTACTGCACATGACATCTTCGACACATAGGCATGCCTGTGAAATAAAGGGTGGGCCCTTATTTTGTGTATTGCATATAACATAAGATTCCAAAGTTTATCATACCATTGGGGATGTGTATGACATGAAGGCGGTGACCATAGTTTTCCTTCATGCTCATTCCTACAAAAAAACGTTGTCATTACCTAATACTTTATTTCAAATTTATATTATCATTTTATTTTATATTATCTTTATTTTTTTGACTACTTTTTTTATTTAGCTCATTATTACTTTTTTTTTTATTTACCCGTTTACTTTTATTTAATTTCAAAATTTTGTATTTTAAATATTACAAAAATAATTGTACTCAGAATTTGCTACAAAAAAAAAATGATGAAGTCTTAATATTTTATAACTTAAAATTAATTTGATTAGATAAATGATTAATATTTTTAATTATTTAAATAAATTAATGTTAATTGAAAAAATTTCAGCACATATTTGTAATAAAATTTTAGAAATCATATCTCAAATCAAATATTTGATATAAATCAATTTAGTTTGTATTTTAAATGTAATAAAATATGTTTTAATAAAAGTATTTTTTTAATTTTGAAATAAATCACTTATGGGTTTCCAAATTAAATTATGGTCCATCCATGGCAATAAGGGGGTCCAGGAATCACTAGGCTCAGATGTACCAAATTTAATGAAGGATGTACCAAGGGTCCGAAAATGCGTTACGAAGTGGGGATCGACCCCCAATCACTTTGTTATGGGTTTCTTAAAGAAATTATGGACCATCCATGTTGAAATGGGGGTCTCGGAATCTGTCGGATCGGATGTACCAAATTTAATGAAGGATGTACCAAATTTTGTTAAGGATGTACCAAGGGTCCAAAAATGTGTTCTAATGTGGGGATCGGCCCCAAATCACTTTGTTATGGGTTTTTAAATGAAATAGTGGCTCATTCATGGTCAGAAGGGGGTCCCGGAATCACTAGGCTTGGATGTACCAAATTTAATGAAGGATGTACCAAATTTTGTGAAGGATGCACCAAGGATCCGAAAATGCGTTCCGAAGTGAGGATCGACCCCCAATCACTTTGTTATGGGTTTCTAAATGATATTATGGACCATCCATGTTGAAATGGGGGTCTCGGAATCTGTCGGATCGGATGTACCAAATTTAATGAAGGATGTACCAAATTTTGTGAAGGATGTACCACATTTTGTAAAGGACATACCAATGGTCCAAAAATGCTTTCCGAAGTGGGGATGGGCCCCAAATCACTTTTTTATGGGTTTCTAAATGAAATAGTGGCTCATCCATTATCCCCGAATCACTAGGCTCGGACGTACCAAATTTAATGAAGGATGTACCAAGGGTCTGAAAATGCATTCCGAACTGGGGATCGACCCCCAATCACTTTGTTATGGGTTTCTAAATGATATTATGGACCATCCATGTTGAAATGGGGGTCTCAGAATATGTCAGATCAAATGTACCAAATTTAATGAAGGATGTACCAAATTTTGTGAAGGATGTACCAAATTTTGTAAAGGATGTACCAAGGGTCCAAAAATGCTTTTCGAAGTGGGGATGGGCCCCAAATCACTTTTTTATGGGTTTCTAAATGAAATAGTGGCTCATCCATTGTCAGATGAGGGTCCCCGAATTACTAGGTTCGGACGTACCAAATTTAATGAAGGATGTACCAAGGGTCCGAAAATGAGTCACGAAGTGGGGATCGACCCCCAATCACTTTGTTATGGGTTTTTAAAAGCAATTATGGACCATCCATGATGAAATGGGGGTCTCGGAATCCATCGGATCGGAAGTACCAAATTTAATGAAGGATGTACCAAATTTAATTAAGGATGTACCAAATTTTGTTAGGGATGTACCAAGGGTCCAAAAATACGTTCCGAAGTGGGGATCTGCCCCAAATCACTTTGTTATGGGTTTTTAAATTAAATAGTGACTCATCCATGGTCAGAAGAGGGTCCCAGAATCACTAAGCTCGAATGTACCAAATTTAATGAAGGATGTACCAAATTTTGTGAATGATGTACCAAGGGTCCAAAAATGCTTTCCGAAATGGGGATGGGCCTTAAATCACTTTTTTATGGGTTTCTAAATGAAATAGTGGCTCATCCATTGTCTGATGGGGGTCTTGGAATCACTAGGCTCGGATGTACCAAATTTGGTACATCAGATTCGACCGATTCCCGGACCCCCATTTCAATATGGATGGACCATAATATCTTATAGAAACCCATAAGAAAGTGATTGGGGGTCGATCCCGACTTCGGAACGCATTTTCGGACCCTTGGTACATCTTTAACAAAATTTGGTACATCATTCACAAAATTTGGTACATTCTTCATTAAATTTTGTACATACGATCTGACAGATTCTGAGACCCCCATTTCAACATTGATGGTCCATAATTTCATTTAGAAACCCATAAGAAAGTGATAGGGGGTCGATCCCCACTTCGTGACTCATTTTCAGACCCTTGGTACATCCTTCATTAAATTTGGTACGTCCGATCCTAGTGATTCCGGGACCCCCTTCTGACCATGAATGAGCCACTATTTCATTTAAAAACCCATAACAAAGTGATTTGGGGTCCATCCCCACTTCGGAAAGCATTTTTGGACCCTTGGTACATCATTCACAAAATTTGGTACATCCTTAACAAAATTTGGTACATCCTTCATTAAATTTGGTACATCCGATCTGACAGATTCCGAGACCCCCATTTCAACATTGATAGTCCATAATTTCATTTAGAAACCCATAAGAAAGTGATAGGGGGTCGATCCTCACTTCGTGACTCATTTTCGGACCCTTGGTACATCCTTCATTAAATTTGATACGTCCGAGCCTAGTGATTCCGGGACCCCCTTCTGACCATGAATGAGCCACTATTTCATTTAAAAACCCATAACAAAGTGATTTGGGGCCCATCCCCACTTCGGAAAGCATTTTTGGACCCTTGGTACATCATTAACAAAATTTGGTACATTCGATCTGACAAATTCCGAGACCCCCATTTCAACATTGATGGTCCATAATTTCATTTAGAAACCCATAACAAAGTCATTGGGGGTCGATCCCCACTTCAGAACGCATTTTCGGACCCTTGGTACATCCTTCACAAAATTTGGTACATCATTCATTAAATTTGGTACATCCGAGCCTAGTGATTCTGGGACCCCCTTCTGACCATGAACGGGCCACTATTTCATTTAAAAACCCATAAAAAGTGATTTGGGGCCCATCCCCACTTCGGAAAGCATTTTTGGACCCTTGGTACATCATTCACAAAATTTGGTACATCCTTCATTAAATTTGGTACATCCGAGCCTAGTGATTCCGGGACCCCCCTCTGACCATGAATGAGCCACTATTTCATTAATAAACCCATAACAAAGTGATTTTGGGCCCATCCCCACTTCGGAAAGAATTTTTGGACCCTTGGTACATCATTCACAAAATTTGGTACATCCTTCATTAAATTTGGTACATCCGATCTGACATATTCCGAGACCCCCATTTCAACATTGATGGTCCATAATTTCATTTAGAAACCCATAACAAAGTGATTGGGGGTCGATCCCCACTTCGTTACGCATTTTCGGACCCTTGGTACATCTTTCACAAAATTTGGTACATCCTTCATTAAATTTGGTACATCCGAGCCGAGTGATTCCAGGACCCCCTTCTGACCATGAATGAGCCACTATTTCATTTAAAAACCCATAACAAAGTGATAAGGGGCCCATCCCCACTTCGGAAAGCATTTTTGGACCCTTGGTACATCATTCACAAAATTTGGTACATCCTTCATTAAATTTGGTACATCCGATCCGACAGATTTCGAGACCCCCATTTCAACATGGATGGTCCATAATTTCTTTAAGAAACCCATAACAAAGTGATTAGGGGTCGATCCCCACTTCGGAACGCATTTTCGGACCCTTGGTACACATCCTTCACAAAATTTGGTACATCCTTCATTAAATTTGGTACATCCGAGCCTAGTGATTCCAGGACCCCCTTCTAACCATGGATGAGCCACTATTTAATTTAAAAACCCATAACAAAGTGATTTGGGGTTGATCCCCACTTCAGAACGTATTTTTGGACCCTTGGTACATCCTTAACAAAATTTGGTACATCCTTAATTAAATTTGGTACATCCTTCATTAAATTTGGTACTTCCGATCCGATGGATTTCGAGACCCCCATTTCAACATGGATGGTCCATAATTGCTTTTAGAAACCCATAACAAAGTGATTGGGGATCAATCCCCACTTCGTGACTCATTTTCGAACCCTTGGTACATTCTTCATTAAATTTGGTACGTCCGAGCCTAGTGATTCGGGAACCCCCATCTGACAATGGATGAGCCACTATTTCATTTAAAAACCCATAACAAAGTGATTTGGGCCCGATCCCCACTTCGGAACGTATTTTTGGACCCTTGGTACATCCTTAACAAAATTTGGTACATCCTTAATTAAATTTGGTACATCCTTAATTAAATTTGGTACATCCTTCATTAAATTTGGTACATCCGATCCGATGGATTCCGAGACCCCCATTTCAACATGGATGGTCCATAATTGCTTTTAGAAACCCATAACAAAGTGATTGGGGGTCGATCCCCACTTTGTGACTCATTTTCGGACCCTTGGTACATTCTTCATTAAATTTGGTACATCCGAGCTTAGTGATTCCGGGACCTTCTTCTGACCATGGATGAGCCACTATTTAATTTATAAACCCATAACAAAGTGATTTGGGGCCGATCCCCACTTCGGATCACACTTTGGAACCCTTGGTACATCCTTTACAAAATTTGGTACATCCTTCACAAAATTTGGTACATCCTTCACAAAATTTGGTACATCCTTCATTAAATTTGGTACATCCGATCTGACAGATTCTGAGACCCCCATTTCAACATGGATGGTCCATAATATCATTTAGAAACCCATAACAAAGTGATTGAGGGTCAATCCCCACTTCGGAACGCATTTTCGGACCCTTGGTACATCCTTCACAAAATTGGTACATCCTTCATTAAATTTGTACATCCGAGCCTAGTGATTCCGGGACCCCCTTCTAATAATGAATGAGCCACTATTTCATTTAAAAACCCATAACAAAGTGATTTGGGCTGATCCCCACATCATAACACATTTTTGACCCTGGTACATCCTTAACAAAATTGGTACATCCTTCACAAATTTGGTACATCCTTCATTAAATTTGGTACATCCGATCCGACAGATTCCGAGACCCCCATTTCAACATGGATGGTCCATAATTTCTTTAAGAAACCCATAACAAAGTGATTAGGGGTCGATCCCCACTTCGGAACGCATTTCGAACCTTGGTACATCCTTCACAAAATTTGTACATCCTTCATTAAATTTGTACATCCGAGTTTAGTTATTCGGGACCCCCATCTGAGCATAGATGAGTCATAATTTCATTAATACATTTAAGTTATTTATTTTAAAATGTAAAAAATACTTTTATTAAAACATATTTTATTACATTTTAAATAAAAACTAAATTCATTTATATCAAATATTTGATTTGAGATATGATTTCTAAAAATTTATTACAAATATGTAATGGCAATTTTTCTATTAAAATTAATTTATTTAAATAATTAAAATTATTAATCATTTATCTAATCAAATTAATTTTAAGTTATAAAATATTAGGAGTTCATTATATTTTTTGTTATATTGTAGCATATTCTAAGTACAACTATTTTGTAATATTTAAAAATACAAAATTTTGAAATTAATAAAAGTAAACGGATAAATAAAAAAAATTATTAATGAGCTAAATAAAAAAAAGTAGTTAAAAAAATTAAGATAATAAAAAATAAATTGAAAATTGAATAATTAATTTTTTTTAAATGATAAATATTTAGAAAAAAATCTATGATTTTGAATCAACAAGGAATCATTTCCAACGTTTATTTCATATGAACATCAATGGCCAACCTTTTAAACTATCAGTATGCCTCCATTTGCCTTACTGCCCAACCCACACCTCAACTCTAGTCATCCTAAAGGCATGCCTCTGACAGAGAGTCATGTCTTTCTTTTTCCTACTGCAAGTAGCTTAACAAAAAGAAGTTTTTCACCCACATGTGTCTTCCATCAAGGTTTTGCTCTTAGGTTGACTACTGCACATAGCCTACCAATATAATGGTTTTAGCAATAGGCATGCCCCTACTTTGCATACTGCATATAGAATTTCCCAATAAAGTTATCATACCCATGGGCATACCTATGCAACCAAGGGTGCACCCCTGCTTTGCCTTCTGCATGTAGCATAGTTATATAATATCATTAACACATAGGCATGCCTTTCAAATGGAAGGTGCGCCCCTAGATTGCCTTCTGCACTTAACATACTAAACTAATGTTCGAATGTCTTCCTATGGTGTTAATGGTTCAACCTCCCTTTTACAGACACCTCACATAACACGAAACCAATTTTAAAGACGAAAAACGATAGGGTTGCCTATGATCTAACAGGCACAACCTTATTTTGGCTACTGCCCATTTCACACAAAACTAAATAATATGCTTAAGGGTCATCGGCCAAAAAGCAGCGGCCCCTACATGTAAAGGTTGGTCACGATTATGCCCACTAGTTAACAATCTCCTTTTTTTGCCAAGGACGCCATATGAATCTATGTCACTTCAATGCCATCTTTGAACAATAATGACCAAGGTACATATTTTGCTATTACAATTATATTATCATGTAACATATCCCATAATATTGAAGAACAACATACAATCACAATATATGTACACCAAACACTTCAAATCCAATAAATTACTCATTGCTTATAATCAAGGAAACAACAACGAAGATTACCAAACTATTTCATACTAATATAAAGTCAATCTTACATTATGAAGTTTAATAAAGAAAACTTACAGCAATGGGTTGTTACATGTCGCACGATTATGCCCAGGCTGATTACAACGAGAACAATGAACCGTTTTTTTTTTACATGAATTGAGACTCAATTCGACGTTTCCTAGGTCTTCCAGGAGGTCGCTTTGTGGTTGGAGGATTAAGAAAGGGATAAGTATGACCTAAGGCATCACGAACGGTTCCATCTTCATCAATCATTGGCATGTCATGCGTTACCAAAGTACGCATGCTTCCAGAGTATATCTTCTCTTGCAAATTGTACTTATACCAGTCATCAACATAATCAGATACATCAAACCCCATTCGCCGTATAGCTGCACAAACATGATCACATGGGATTCCAGACATTTGCCATGCTTTACATGTGCAAGTTCGCTCCATTAAGTCCACTTCCAGGAATGCTTTTCCATTGGATACTTTCATCGAACTACCCAAGTGTAAATAAGTGATATAATTTTCACCTTTTCCAATGTTCAATGCAATATTTTCTTTTGTTTTAGGACCAATACACCCATTCCATTTTACAAGTTGATTACTACTCAAAACATGTTATTTTGTGGCTTGTAATTAGCTCTTTTAAACACCTTTGAGTAGGTAATTATTACCTTTTAACTCAATTGGCATGTTTAGGACCCTTGCAATCGTTTCTAATCAAATTGTGTTAAGTTTTTTGTGTTTTTGATAGCTTTTTGCTCACCAAAGCAATTTAAGAATGAGGGAGAGCTGTATATAGTTCATGGCAAAACTTTTGGAAGCCCAAATTCATGAAGAAACCAAGCTTTGGAGCCTCATAGTCCTTTGCCTTAGTCGTTCAAAGTATGCAAGGAAAAATCAATGGAGAGAGGAAAACAGAGTGAAGAAAACAGAGGACAGCAGCTGCAGTCTTCCTTCGAACTTTTGGAGCACTTCTAGAAGTCCATTTTCTACATGCTATATGTCATTTCAAATATTAGGAAGTCAGCAATCCAATGCTTCAAACGGTGCGCAATTCGGAGCTGAAATGAAGGAGTTACAGTCGTTGGAAGCCGAACACCGCCAGCTGAAAGCCAACTTTGCAGCGCTGCGAAATCAGCCTTTTGCTGCGAAGTGATTTCGCAACCCTTTTTGTGCGTCTGCGAAATCTCGCAGACCTCATTTTCACCTGTGAAATGGTCCTTAGTACTTCCTAATATTTGCGTCCGACACTTTGAGATATTTTTCTTCAGATTTTTGTGTCAAAATTTCCATTTTCTCCTTGTATTCAGCCACTCATGTAATTCCTTAGCTAGGAAGTATCCAAGGAAGGGTAAATTACCTTCCTATATAAACTCTCTTGTAAACACTAAACAAGGACTCTCTCGGGGAGCTTTTCTCCAGGAGACCAACTTATGTATATTTTACATTTAGTGAAATACAAGATCTCTTTTGCTTTCTTTTTCCTTTTACTATTTTCTTTTTCTTGGAAGCCAAACAGCCTCTGAGGATGTTTTCCCAGAGGATGAGAGGCTAAACTTTTGGTTTCTTGGAGTGAAGGAAGCTAGGTGAAAAGTCCAGATGCTAAAGTGGAAAACTCTCGTGCATTAAATACAGGTAGTTGGAGTTCATAAATGGCTTTTAAATCTAAAGTTTTGCTTTGAATCCCTTCAAATCACTTTGAATGGCCAATACATGGTAAGCTTCAGGTCTCTGTGGATGCTTATTGCTAGATCCATATCAGTCCATTAGTTATCATGTACGAGCCATTGGAAAGTGGTTCAACGTGAAGACCCATAGTGTCTAAAGCCATTAATGGAACTTGACTACCACTTCTATTGACTTTTTATGGATTAAATCTTCATTGTTAAACCTATACCGGTTCGGGAAATAACTATAGGTTAAATCCCCAATGCGAGGAAAAATCTGGAATTTCCCACTTTGCATTATGAGCTTGATCCTAGCAACCTCTAGCTCCAAGAGACTTTCTTTCTTTCATTTCTACTTAGTTCCATATTAGTTAGTTCCAAGCACCACTTTCAAAACAAATTTTATTTTCTTTTAAACTTCAAGTTTATGACAAAGGAAATCATCAGACTCAATTTCTAATCTATAGTCTATCATTGGTAGAGTGAAAACCCATCCCTGAGTTTGACCCTAGAGCTGCTATACTATAGTAGCTTTGCTACGCCAGTATAAGGTCATAGGATTTATAAATATTTTTTATTAAAATACTCAACTGGGCATGAATCACAAGTCCATTTTTATGCTCGACTAAAAGAGATCCTAACTTATCCATATGCTCGATGAAGAAAACACAAATGTTATGGTGTCGTTCATGTCTTAACCAAGAATTGAAAGACTCGGCCAAATTACTTGTCATCTTATCCCAACGCATCTTCTTAAATTTAGAGATTGCCCAATGTTGAGGGTTATTTTCTTCAACCCACTTCGCCAAATCATGATTAAATGTCCTTAAAGTATCCATTGCAACCTCATAATCACAATCTAACCTAGCATAGGCGATAGAATCAAGAATTTGCAAAGCATTTTCCTTTCATTTCCTCCCTTTAGTGTTCAGCTTTGTTAGAAAGCTACTGAAGTTTTCTTTAATGTGACGATAGCAATGTGCATGGTTTTCACTACCAAATACCTCTAAAACACTACGGATAATCCCTTGGTGCCTATTAGATATTATTATAACATCTCTTTCACCTATGACCATCTTCATTTTCTCTAAAAACCAAAGCCAATCCTCGTAATTCTCAGAGCTAAATAAGCCATAAGCAAGTGGAAACATGCCATCATCAGCATCATAAGAAGAAGCTGAAAATAAAGCACCCTTGTATGGCCCACTCATATGGGATGAATCTATTGATATAATAGGCCGACATCCCAGTTAAACCCATGTATTGACACTGAAAGGGCAACAAACAATTGCATAAAATGACCATCATTCAAACATCTATATTCAGCAATTGTCCCTGGATTTGTTTCAATAAGCCTTGTACATAACCAAGGTAACAACTTATATGAACATTGCGGCACACCATGAATTCGTTCTTTAGCCCTCTTTTTCAAGTTCCATGCTTGACAATAATTCAATTGCATTCTGTATTGTCGACGAAAGTCTTTACATATTTGACGGGGTAAGTAATCTGGATTTGAACGAATAACATCATCAATCATAGCTGTGGCTCGATTACAACGAACTACTGGTTCGAAAATTGACACACCTTCTAAAGAGTGGTTATGTTCATTTCTAAATGTATGCACTTGAACTATTTTTGTTCTCCCAACAGCACGAGCAGTTACTTTCCAAGGGCATCCTTCAACAACACATATTACAGTCATATGCTTAAGACAATTCCTCTTAAACTTATATCTAAAACGGCCTCCTACTGACATGAGATATATTGCATCCTGAAATTCATTTGCAATTGAGAAGGTATGCCCACTACCCAATATTGCACTCTCAAAACGACTTGACTCTAGTGAACCAACATGTGATTCAGCACATCTTTGATGAAATCCTCGTGATTGCATTCAAATATCAACATCTCTTGTTGAATATGGGACCAGTGAGTTAGACCCTACGATTTTTTCGTTCAAGTTGCATTATAACATCTAATGAATAAACATAAATATTACAAAATAAATAAATACATGGAATCATTTAAGATTATATATTTTTTTGATATAACTTACCCTTGTCCTCCATTCTCAATCGTTTCATCGTCTTCAACTGTTGATGCTAAACATATATATACACGTGCACATCGGTCACTAAATTGAAACATGTTTGTCAAGTCTTCATCATTTTTCAATGGTTGAAGTGCATATAAATCAAACGGGGGAGTATATGAAAATGTTGGTCCCACTATATTGATGTTCATTTTCCCACAAATCCTTGAAACAAAATCATTATATGTCATTGATCGTTCTAAACTTAGACCATCTCATCTCCCACCCATATATTCCACATTGCCATGTTCATCCCTTACTAGCTCTCCTCCAATGTGCAAATAACAATAAATTGTATTACTTGGATCCATTTAAATGCTACTCGATCATGTGCAGCCCCTGTTTAGAAGCATGAACCTTTAGTCAAGCTGAAACAATTAACTAATTTCTTAATAACACTGCATAAACCAACTTACTTATAACAAAACTGATTATCATGCCTATGACCATCATATATTAATACATCGTTTATCTTTGAAACTTTACAAACAAGCTTCATTTACATTTCATAGTCTACAATTAATGGTGTAAATATAGACATGCATAGTGTATACTTAACATTAAGCAATGCAATTATTCTATTTTACTTTGTAGTAATTTGCTATGTTATATAAGTTAGGGAGTGAACCTCTCAATTCATGGGCTAACCATTGTTTTGGTAACTCTTCAAGCCAAATTGTGCTAATGTCACTCTCTTCGGGCCACCCCCTCAAACAATGGGTTGACCTTTATTTTGCCCACTGCCCAAATTTAACCACAACAATGTTACAACCAAGGGCCGACCTCCACACAATTGGGCCAGCCCTTATTTTGCCCACTGCCCAACTTAAACCACAATAATGTTTACAACCAAGGGCCGACCTCCAAAAAAATGGGTCAACCTTTATTTTGCCCACTGCCCAGATTAAACCACAACAATGTTTACAACCAAGGGCCGACCTCCAAACAAATGGGTCAGCCTTTATTTTGCTTACTATCCAGATTAAACCACAACAATATTACAACTAAGGGCCTACCTCCAAACAAATGGGTCGGCCTTTAATTCACTTACTGCAACCTCTTACGAAAACAATAATTTCATCCAAATGTCATTAACTGAATTACGGCCAACCCCTTCATCCAAGGGTAGACCCTTACTATGACCACTACACACATAAACAGAACAAATTTCATATTTGTGGTTGTGACCATCAATTTTGAACCTAAGGCTCCAATACTATTTTCCCTAATTCCCACATAAATTCATGCCCGCTTTACTAAATTTGTTTTATTTTCTTCTTCAATTCAACCCTTATTCATTACAAATTCAAAACTTTTATTAAGAAATTTATTCAAACTTTAATCCCAATCATTTTTAAAATTTATATTCATCTACTCATGGCTAAACATGAATTCTTTTCCCATGCATTAGATTCACCAATTAACAACTATAAAATATCACTCAAATTACTCATTTTGGAATCCCAGATAAACAACATTAAACAACAAAACATCTCAAATCCCATATAAACAACATTAAACAACAAATTGTTTGAACATTCCTAAAAATTGTATTCCCTTCACATGCAATAGTCATATTTTTCTTCTCTTTTCCGTATTCTTCCCAACAACCACATACAACACAAACACAACAATTCAGAAAATAAAACAAAATCAATATAGCTTACCACCATCTCATTTTCCCATCATTTATCAAATTTTATGCCATATTTCATTTCAAATAAACCCTAATTAAATTAAAATATAAATTTAGATACAATATTAATGGACATTGAACATGTAGAAATATGCAATGTAATCAAGTTTAAATCACAAAATTGCACAAATCACATAACTATGACATTATTCAAATCTCAAAGAATCAAAATGACAAATCAAAATATAAAGTTATTACAAAATTTAATAACATATATATATATATATATATATATATATATATATATATATATATATATATATATCACCTGGAAAAACCCTTGCTTTAAAAGTTAAATACAACTACAATATTTTTATTCTTCGTTATCTTGTTCTCTCAATTGCTTTCTTTCTCCTTTTTGGATGTAAAAGCAAAATAGGAAGTACAACCAGGAGAAAAATGACTGTCACTCCTGAAATAAGAAGAAGAAAATGGGTTTTTTTTGTCTACCTGACCTTTGTTAAGGGATTCGCACTTGGACTTTTGTTTTCAGATTGATGTTTGGTGGGAAAATGAAGATGTCGTCTTCCTTATGGTGATGGAGGAGAAACAAAATAAGAGATCAAGTTTGGAGGTTCGTTTGGGGTTGATGGGTTATCGCGATTTGAGAGCCTACCAAATTTTTTATGGATCCTTTCGCCTTGTGATGGGTTGTGCCTGTGAACGAATAAGAAAGAACATGGGTTTTTTGTGTTAGGGTTTGGTTGAAGAAAGAAGAAGATATTTAGGGGTAAATATTGTTTAAAATATCAATCCATGTGGAATATCTAGTTGGCTGATGACATGTAACTGAGCCATGTCATTGGCTTAAGTAGACAAGAAGCAACTTATCCAACTAGGAGAGATGTCAAACTATAGGAGGATATTTTTGGAAGGGTCTCAACATCACTATTACAGTGTATGAAAGGTTGTTTATTTTCCACAAAATTCACTGAATTTGAAAAGTAAAAAGTAAAGTTTTCAAAAGGCAAAATTTTGCCCATTGGTGTATGGTTACATAAATTCCCCTTAATTATATTTGACTTTATTTATATCTAAAAGGAAATGGAAAGAGGATAATATCCAATAATGAAGTTTATTGGTAGATAATATCCAATAGTGGAAATTGGATATTAGAATAAAATAAATAAATAAATTACGATATATATATATATATATATGATATTGTAACACTAATTCTATAGAAGTAAAAAATAATAAATAATAAATAAATAAAAGATAATAAAAATAATGTAACACTTGAAGCTAAAGACTCTCATGTTGCAAACAATGAAATGTAGATAATATCCAAGGAAAATTCTACAGTACCACTTCGGTACCTACCGAAAAAATAGTTTTGGCCATTGGATGAAGATGGTTCAATCCGGACCGTCCAACTGGTTTATATATTTTAAAATTTTTTTAAAATATATAAAAAAATAAAAGCAGGTTGTCGATCACCTTGATTTCCCGCTTCTATCTTGATTAATCTTGTCTAAAGACAAAAATTTGTCTGATGGGTATTACACTTGATGCCTATTTTCGGAGAGGTGAGCTATTAGATTGATAGGCATTACAACTTTTCTCGGATTGTAGAGAATTAAGCTTCAGAAATTTGAGGGTGTGGAGATGGAATTTTCGGGTGAAATGAGAATTTACAGAGAGAGTGAGCTGAGTGGGGGTTTTGAAAGAGAAATCAGAGAGAAGAAATCAGCAAGAAAAGAATCAGGCGGGCTTTGGCCGAGTAACCGAAACCAATCTCCCCCTACAGGCAACTCTACCCACTCTCCCAGAATAGGTACTTCACTCATCTTATGTCATATGGTAGTGATTGAAATGTCAAAAAAGTTCGGCGATATTTCTTAGAAAGATACGATATTTTTATCGATTTGAAAATATCTATTTTTATCGATTTTTTGGGAAATTTCCCGATATTTCCTACCAGTCCAGGCCGTGCACAAACACGATATTTTGACTGATTCAAAAATATCGTCGAAATTTTGGTATTTTTACCGATTTTTTGGGAAATTTCCCAATATTTCCTACCAGTCCAAGCCACACACAGGATACAAAATCTATCCATTTTTTTTTAAAAAAAAAAACATAACATGCTTATTGGTAATCTGATCATGATTTGCAAGCAAAGGTTGTGTTTTTCAGCCTAGCTAAAAAATCGTGGATTTAGGTTTCGTGAAATTTAAATCGAATGGCACAAAAGCCAAGAGACCCCTAAAACAGATCCAAAAAACATAAGGAGTAAAAAAAAAAAAAAAAAAAAAAAAAAAAAAAGCATTTTTTTTTTTTTTGTTTTCCTTGGGGGTTTTGCATGGATTTTCTCGGAAATCAAACGAACATGAATTTTCTCGGAAATCGAATGGAGGATGGATTTTGTTGGGAATCAAATAGGGGTTGAAAAAAAAATGATAACATGATTAGATTAGTACCTACGAGGATTGAGAGTGGCAAAGTAAAATGGAGCCTTTTTAGGGATTCTCTCGTCTGGAGGGCAACTTTAGAAAAGGGTTCTTGACGCCCGAGGCCCCGACTAAGAGAAGTGGTAAAAATAGGGCCTTTTTAGGAATTCCTCTCTATATATAAATAATTATTAATTATCCATGTGTATTTTGATTAAATCTTTACCATGGATTGAACTTTCGAATTTTATTATCGATATTTTATGAATTAAAATTAATTTGCTAAGATAAATTATTAATAATTTTAATTATTTAAATACATTAATGTTAATAGATAAAATTGTTATCACATATTTTTAATAATATTTTTAGAAATTAAATCTCAAATAAAATATTTTATATAAATTAATTTAATTTTCATTTAAAATGTAATAAAATTCTAGACTTTTGTTGAACGTTTTAGTGTGAGAAATAATAATGCAACATGGATTCGAACCTAACTCTATCATTTTTAAAAAGTCCCTTATTACCACTAAAGTACCTTGATATGATATGAAATACCATTTTATTAGTGTTATATTGTTTATTTGAAATTATGAATGTTGACTTGTGTATAAAATAATAATAAAAAATTGAGGGACAATAAAAGACATTTTTTTTAAATAATTGTGTGTTTCTAATTAAAATTTGATTTGTTCAAATATTTCATTAAAGTATGAGTATATGTTACTCATTAAAATTAAATTAAATTCTTTTGGTCAGGTGCAAAATGGTACGATTGAGGAGAACTAGGAAAGTACTAAGGGGTAGAGGACCTTGGTCGCGTTTGGATACAATCTTGAACTACAAGAGGGACCCTAGCCATTCTACAAATGAACTTGTGGATCATGTGGCTAATATGTTCAAACATTTCGAAGAGAAATATATCCTAGAGTCAAATCGTAAAAAACATATTCTACAAATGTCATTAACAGAACCTGAGAAAAAAGTTCTTGAAAATATATGCAAATCCATTCAAGAAAGGCCTCATGGTTTCACAAATAGGTCTTTTGATGACCTAGTAGTTATTTTCAAGGAACACTGGGAAAAATGCTTCATGAAGAATGCCATCAGACAAACAACAGTGCTTTCTATTTCTCCTAACTTACGAAATGCAAGATTTTCAAATTCTAGTAGGCATAAAAATCTTAGAAGGTTATGATTATTGAAAACAACTTCTAGAGTTATAGAAGACATTGTGTATAATCCTAACATTGTTCATTTTAATTTCAAGGGAGAAGATTAGTTTTCCTTCTATATATTACATTTTCTTTTATGTTTTGTACAAAACATATAAATAATTTGATATGCGAGACATGACATGTCTATTTATCATGTTGATGTGGCCTCTCATAAAAAAATTCTTTAGCTCGCATTACTTTGTTAAGTTGTATGCAAGATGATCTCATGATAGAGTATGAAGTATATCAAACTTCTCATGAAATGTGGGAAGCGTTAAAAGAAAAGTATGGTGGACTTTCAACTACGAAGCTGAGAGGACTTGTAATGAAATTTGGAAATTACAAAATGCGACTAAACCATAAAATGAAACAACATCCTAAGGAGATGAAAAGATTGATAAAAGAGCTTAAAACATTTGGACATATGCTCATTGATGACCAACAAGTTGAGAAAGTCCATTACAGGCATCTTTATATATATATTGTGGAAATTTTTTTGAAAGATAAAAAATTTTTAAATAGCGTACTCTAAATTTAATTTTTTTTTTTTATTTTCTATTTCTAATCCAACACAACATTATTATATTTAAAAAATTATAAATTATTTGATATAATTTTAAAAATTGTCTTTTTGCTATGCCATGTAAAAAAGATAAGATAAAATAAATAAAAAAGATTTAAAGTAAATAAATTATTTTTATTTGATAATTTAAATTTATTTTAATTAGTTTAACTCATCGATCTAATGATTAATATTTTTTTTAAAAAAACTCCATTTTGTTGCAAATATTTTGAAACTCATTGCTGTCAAATTCAAAACTTAATTCTTATCAGTATGCTCATTATGTTGTAGGCTACACATTGCTTAGTATAAAAGGAGTTTATCTTATTTTGAGCAGTCTTACTACATCTTGACTTAGAAAGCCAAATATGTAAGATTTTATATTTGTCACTTAATTATTTGGATATAGTACACAGTTTTAATTAGTTGTAAATTACATTCATAATGTTGTATTTTAAATAGGAGCAAACAATCATTTGAGGAGAATGATCCCCCTTCAAACCAAAAACGTCCTATGGGTTCATGGCTTTATTATTTGTAAGAATATATATACATATATAGTTAATTCATTTTTGATATTTATTCATATGTTGAAAATATAATCATTTTTATGTGATGTTTTTTGCAGTCGAGAACAAGTACTCATAAGAAAAGGAGATGACAAGGAATTGATAATAAATCATGATGTAAGAAAAGAAATGGATATTTGCATAATATGTTTTTTAGTCAACTTTTATACTCTATATGATAACTAACTAATTTAATATTACATTTGCGAAAAGAGATTGGAAAAAAAGTGGCAATCCCTTTCAAATGGAAAAAAAAAAAAAGTTCTTAGAGAAGTCTAAAAAATGCCCTCATGAATATATAAAACAAAAGGGTCGAAACTCAAAAAATGCATAAAGGTAAGAAATTCGAAATTTATGTTTTTAAATTATGATAATATTTTCTTTCAATTTAAAATATATATGTTTATGTATATTTATGACTTCCAGTCGTATCTTCACACGCGTTGTTCACCTAATCGGGTGTATAAACTACTTCAACACTTGCAACCTAATCAAAAGGCAGCCATACAAGAAATAGGGTTTGGAGGTATTTTAGGATTACGATGTACTAAACTTGATCATAGTTTATGTCATTGGTTGGTAGAGAATTTTGACATTCTTTCATGCACATTAAGTGTGCATAACACTTCCATTAAATTATCCCTAATGGATGTTGAGTAAATTTTGGGCTTGAAGGCTAAGGGAGTGGAGGTAGATATAGAGAGATGCACAAGTAAATGGAATTGATTTATACAACATGTATTGTGATGGGAAGGGAAAATTTCCATTGTTGATGTTAGAAAACCAAATACGACAATAAAAGGAATGTGGTGATGACTTTAAAATTCGTTTTGTATTATTTGTTTTGGGTGCCTTGTTATGTCCAACGATGAAGTTAGTGTCAAGCCTTCCTTCCTTCATCTTCTTCAAGACATCGCATCAATAAAGAAGATAAATTGGGCCCAAATAGTATTCTTCTTCTTTGTACGAGGCATAAACGACTTTAAATCCAAGAAACGAAGCAGTGGGATTTCTGGATGTTTATTTTTTTCTAATGCTAATACACTTTTAACAAAGTTGATATATTATGATATTTTTAACAATAATAGAGTTTGTGATATATTCAACTCAATAATTATTTTGGAATTTATTTCTTGCAAATTTTCTACCTAGACCACATTTCCACAAAGAAGGGTATGACCTTATGTTTTAATGCATATAACCCTCGTTAAATGAATGGGGAGATGATGAGGTTTCTAGGATGAAATGTCAAATCAAAATACTTGGAGGTTATGATGATCCAAAGGTAAGATACATTCACTAATTGAAAAGCTTATTTGTTTATGTGATGTTGCAATTATAATAAAGTTTATAGATAAATTATAGGTCACGATATGGATTATAAAAATTAGGCAAAGTGTGGATATATAGCAAAATAATGGTGCGGAAAATGAAAATGATGAAAAAATGAAGGTGGTTGAGAAAGATGAGAGAACAATTGATCATAAAGATAATGATATGAGAAATGTAGAAGATGGTGATAAACAAGATGCAAAAGTTCATGAACAACAAGAAGAAGGGCATAAGGTACATTTTTATACCATATTTATATACATTAGTTTATTCATCTCACACTTTTTTTTCATGATATTGGACATTTTTATTTGTTACTAGGTTGAAGAAAAAAGTTTGATGGGTATGGAGAAGCTTTTGAGAAGTTGAAAAAATTTGTTCTACAAACAAATGTTTCTGATATGGATGAAAGTTGAAAAGAATCAACTTTTAGCGAATTTGAAGAAAAATATATGGAATTGAAACGTTTGTTTTTTCCTATGAACAATGTTATGGTAGAAGAGAGATTGAGAGAGAATGACTCATGTGGTGACATGGAGTTACATGTTTCTCCCATTGTCAACAATCAATGTCAAGATGAAAAGGTATTTGCATATTATGAAGACTTAGTTTTTTACAAAGTTCTATATATACATATATATATATACTAATGTTCAAATACATGATAGGTTAATGTTGATGTTCCATATGTTGAAAAATAAGAACAACTAAGTTCATTGGTGGTGCTCCCACGTCAATTGAAGAAAACACGAACAACAATGGAATGCAAGCCTAGTAAATTCAAGGTGTCACCCTACATTCATCAATCCAATAAGATGACAAAGCCTAAGAGATTCCCAAGCATAGTTGTTGGATCACAAAAGGTATTAGAGGTAAAATGTTACTTCATTGATGTAGTTTTTTTTAAATACTTAATAATATAGTGAACGATAACTAATGTTTGTTAGAGATGTTTTCAATATAGACAATCCCCATGTCCATTTTGCCGAACGTGGAGGATTCACATTCCTTGAGTACACTTAGTTTCTAGTTGTTGCTTATGTGTTTGATTTTTCATTGGACAAAAGGTGTGTAAACCAATTATTTTGAATATACTTTATGTATGTCATGTTTTAAAAGTTATACTTATTAAATATTTTATATTTTGCAGTGAACTTTTTGTTAATTTTCAATATGAGCATGCAAATCAAGTAGACTTCTTGACTTTAGGGCCTAGACAAGAATTACTCAATGTGGTGAGTAATACAAGGATAAACCCAATTCTTATTAATTCTATTACATAATTAACATTGTTAACTTTTTTGTGTTCCATTTTTAGATCATAAATGTATTTGCATGCAAACTTAATAGTTTTGAGAACAAATTCAAAGGAATATGGCCTACCAGATGCTACTTACCCACCACATTTGCGGCATGTTCATCCATTATATTTCTTATTAAAGAAAAAAAATAAACCTAATAAATATTGTTATATATATATATATATGTTTTTTTTTTTTTTTTTTTTTTTGCATAGCAAATAATCTTACATAGTGGTAGAAAATTGGCAACTACTAACAAGATGTTCACACATATTATCAAACACATGGATGAAATGAATTAGGTACATAAATGAAGTTGTATTCATATCATAGTTGTAAATAATTATCAATGATATAATGTGTGTTTTGTTTAGATATACATCCCGATGTACGATACATGTTCGGATAATTGGTATTTGTGTGTTATAAATCTTCATCAACGTAATATTCATATATTGGATTCATTACCATCAATAGAAAGGGATGGCATGCGAACTTCATCTGTGAGAACTGTGGTATATCTTATATTTTAATGAATTTTATTACTTTTTAATGTTAGTTGTTAAATAGCATGTTTTATTTTGCTAAAAGATATAACGATATGAATATTAGGTTGAAGAGTGTGCACATTTTTTTAATCTCAATGGGCATCTAAAGAATTTATCAAGTGTTCCGATTGAAAGACCTACATGGGTACATGTGCAAGACAATGGGTAAGCAAGCATAATTGTTTCTTCAAATATAATGTGTTTAGGATAATATTTCTATGTACTAACTAGATAAATGTTTACTCATTTTATTTGTTAGGTGGAATTGTGGAATCCATGTCATTAATCATATGCGAAGATCCGATTTCATGGACTCAAGTTCAACCCCTTCCCATTGGGACTCTACAGCTATGAGACACAAATTGGTAATTGAATTACTTCTTGATGATGAAAATAGTGAGAAAGCTATAATACTAAATAAAGTTTAGAATCATGCAAAAATAAAGAAAAAAAGAGTATAGAATACAATCAAGAGTTGATTTTTTTTTTTGTACATAATTTTTTGCATTGTAGTACTACTCATTGGTTAGGATATGAAGAACTTGATCCCGAAATATGATTTAATTTTTCAATTACCCTAGTAAGTAATATTTTTCACATCATGATAAAAATTACTTAAAAAATGTTAAACTTACATTTTGAGAAAATTCATTTGTCTCGTGTCTTGATCCACCTTCCATGTGATTTAGTAATGAAGGCATGTCCCCCTGTATTAACATAAAGAATTTAATTTTTTATTTCAACCAATTTAACCAAATAAAAATAACTATAAAGTAAATAATTAATGAATTTAGTGAATGTGTGTTTGAACATACCATTTCTTCAATTGAATCTTCAATGTTGATAAATGCATTGTGAGTGCTGACGAACTCTAGGCATTTTCGAATAGTGTGTCCTACTTTCTTACATTTCCCACAATGCCTTGGTTTCTTAAATTTGTCTTTTAAGTTACCCGGATTACCTTTCGTCTTCACAATGATAAGATCTCGACACATGGTGTTTTGTAGCTTTCAAATCTTCCCGTTCACTTTCTTCTGCTGAATTTTTACAAAGTTCTTCCATTTGACAAGTGAGTCTTTGTATATCACATCTAGCCTCTTTAAAAGCTTTTTCCGATTGAGATGCAAAATAAGACATCCATGAGCACATAAAGCTAAGTGCACCATATCGTATGATGTTAGTCACATCACCTTGACTTTCATTGTCAGGATGAACTTGGACTGCTTCCTTTGCTAACTTAGACCACCTTTTCATAATACAACTTTCAGGTATTTCTTCAAGGTGTTCTATATTCATTACAACAATTATGGGGACATGGAAAACCAACTGACTCAAACATCATACAAGTACATTTCATAGACCGATCACTATTACCATAACATACTTTCCAAATCTTGTCAGGGTTTCTAAACTTGGTTAATGTATGGACACGATAACCTCCATGATTTTCTGTATTGACAAGGAATAACAATTCTACATTCTTCATCTCATCCCTAAATTTTAGAAAAGATTGCCTTGTGAAAATAGTCCTTACATATTTCTCAAGTTCATAAAGTTTGGTTGTTAGAACAACTGAAGAATGGTGTGTCTCAAACTCTGCCTTTGCCTCATTATGACGAATACGTGAGAGTGCTCTATCAAAATGCTTGACAAACTCAAACAACTTCAATCGAGTTTTAAGGAAATGATTCAAGTATGCATTCATGCTCTCACACCTTTGTGTGCTTTTCATACCAGCAAAAAAATGCCCCCTTAAATAAGCCTCTGCCCATCTAGAATGCTTAGCATATATATCTGTCACCCACTTACGTCCATGAAGATTAAACATTTCCAACATGTCATTCCATGCACATTCAAATTCTTCAACGGTGTCTTCCATGAACATGCACTTAGAAAAATGATTAGTAAAATCTTTGACATGGACATTAGTGAATGCATTGCGTTGAATATGCCAAGCACATAATCGATGACAAGAGTTTGGAAATATCCTCTTAATGGCTTTACGCATTGCTTTATCCCCATTAGTAATAACAGAAAGAGGCTTCTTGTTATTCATTGCATCCAAAAAAGTCTCCAAGACCCAAGTATAAGTGTTAACACTCTCATCTACCAATAATGCACATCCAAACACTATAGTTTGATGGTGATGGTTAATGCCAACTAGTATGACCAATGGTTTTTTATAAGCATTAGTCCGATAAGTTGTATCAAATGCTAACATCTCTTACAAAGTTCGTACCCTCTCATAGAAAGTTCGTACCATCTCTTAGAAAGTTCGTACTCTCTCTTAGAAAGTTCGTACCCTCTCTTACAAAGTTTGTACCATCTCTTATAAAGTTCGTACCCGTACTATCTCTTAGAAAGTTCGTACCATCTCTTAGAAAGTTTGTACCATCTCTTAGAAAGTTTGTACCCTCTTTTAGAAAGTTTGTACCATTTCTTACAAACTTCGTACCCCCTCTTACAAAGTTCGTACCATCTCTTAGAAAGTTCATACCCCCTCTTAGAAAGTTTGTACCCCGCCTTACAAAGTTCGTACCCTCTTTTACAAAGTTCGTACCCTCTCTTACAAAGTTCGTACACTCTCTTACAAAGTTCGTACCATCTCTTAGAAAGTTCGTACCCCCTCTTAGAAAGTTTGTACCCCGTCTTACAAAGTTCGTACCCTCTCTTACAAAGTTCGTACACTCTCTTACAAAGTTTGTACCATCTCTTAAAAAGTTTGTACCCCATCTTACAAAGTTTATACCATCTCTTACAAAGTTTGTACACTCTCTTACAAAGTTCGTACCCCCTCTTACAAAGTTCGTACCCCCTCTTACAAAGTTCGTACCCCCTCTTACAAAGTTTGTACTTCCTCTTACAAAGTTCCTACCATTTCTTACAAAGTTTGTACCCCCTCTTGCAAAGTTCATACCCTCTCTTAGAAAGTTCATACCCCCTCTTAGAAAGTTCGTACCCCATCTTACAAAGTTCGTACCTTGTCTTACAAAGTTCGTACCATCTCTTACAAAGTTCGTACCATCTCTTAGAAAGTTCGTACCATCTCTTAGAAAGTCTGTACCATCTCTTAGAAAGTTCGTACCCCTTCTTACAAAGGTCGTACCTTGTCTTACAAAGTTCGTACCTTGTCTTACAAAGTTCGTACCATCTCTTACAAAGTTCGTACTCTCTCTTACAAAGTCCGTACTCTCTCTTACAAAGTTCGTACCCTTTCTTACAAAGTTCATACCATCTCTTAGAAAGTTCGTACCCTCTCTTACAAAATTCATACTCTCTCTTACAAAGTTCGTACTCCCTCTCATAGTTTTTGTACCTCCTGTCAATATATAAAACTTCATCTTCAAATTTAGTCTACGAATACACAAAATAATAATATAAAAATATTGATGACAATTTCATAACAAATGACTAAATGCTCTCAATTTGATTAACAATAACTCAGAAAAAAATTAAAAAATCTAGATGTTATAAATCATTACATATTTAAATGTCATTTAAGATGACATTTCTACCTACAACAGTTATATGTAAATGGGAAAAAAAATCAAATGTTACCTTTTAACACTTGTAATCACTTGACATCCTTTGTATAATGTCTTCTTCAAGACATATAAAACTTCATATTCAAATTTAAGCTATGAACAAAAAAAAATATGATATAAAAATATTAATAACAATTTGATAACAAAGTTTTATAATAAACTCATAAAAATTCTAAAATCGTTATTTAACATAACATTTCTTCCTACAAAAATTATATTTGGATAAAAAAAAAGTCAAATTTTACCTTTGACACTTGTAATCACTTGAAATCCTTCATCTTCTTCATATAATACAAATTTTAAATTTTCTCTCTAAAAAAGTTTTAAACTTGATCTTCAAATTTGATTCATCAAAATACATCTTATATATTTTGTAATTTGGTAGTTGAAATTATTTAATTTTCATATTAAATTACTATCCATTTTTGTATATATGAATAATGAGAGTATAAGAGTAGTTGGTAAGATTTTCTTTTTTTAGATAGAGTTAGGTAATTCATTAAATAACAATTATATTTGATATTTAATAATAAATTATAAAAAAAAAAGTTGTAATATTTAGATATAGATGAAATGCATGTGATTATTTCTTACCAATAAGTCATCTTTACCGGTTTGATAAGCCTTTATAAATTTTTTAATGATATATACTTTATACATGTCATTTTATTATTGGGGTCAAATGTGGGTAGGTACCCCCAAAATGAAGAGTGGGTACCAAAGAAGAACCCAATATCCAATAGTGGAAATTGGACATTAGAATAAAATAAATAAATAAATTATGGGATTTATATGATAATGCAACACTACAATCTTGTAGAAGTAAAATATATATATATATATGAAAAAAATAATATAACACGGATTCGAACATAAGTCTATCATTTCAAAAGAGTCCCTTATTACCACTAAAGTACCAAAATTGGATATTAGAATAAAATAAATAAATAAATTATGGGATATATATGATAATGCAACACTGCAATCCTGTAAAAGTAAAAAATAGTAAATAAAATAAAAATAAAAATAATAATATAACACGGATTCAAACATAAGTCTTATCATTTAAAAAGAGTCTCTTATTACCATTAAAGTACCAACACTTGATATGATATAAATTAAAATACCATTTATTAGTGTTATATTGTTTATTTGAAATTATGAATGTTGATTTGTGTATAAAATAATAATAAAAATTTGAGAGATAATAAAAGACATTTTTTTTAATAATTATGTCTTTCTAATTAAATTTTGATTTGTTCAAATATGTAATTAAAGTATGAGTATATGTTACTCATTAAAATTAAATTAAATTCTTTTGGTCAAGTGCAAAATGGTATGAATGAAGAAAACTAAGAGAGTACTAAGGGGTAGAAGACTCTGGTCGTGTTTGGATACACTTATGGATTATAAGAGGGACCCTAACCATTCTATAAATGAACATGTGAATCCTGTGGTTAATATGATCAAGTGTTTGAAAGTTGAATATATTTTTCAGTCAAACTATAAAAAGCGAATTTTACAAATGTCATCAACGGAACCTAAGGATAGTTTTAAAAAATATGTGGGAATTCGTTCAAGAAGAGCCTCATGGTTTGACAAATAGGTCTTTTGATGACTTAGTAGCTCTTTTCAAGGAACATTGGCAAATATGCTTCGCGAAGAATGTCATTAGATGAACAACAATGCTTTTTATTTCTCCTAACTTGCGAAATGCAAGTTTTTTGAATTCTATTAGGCATAAAAATCTTAGAGGGTTATGGTTATTGAAAACAACTTCTAGAGTTATAGAAGACATTATGTATAATCCTAACATTGTTTTTTTTTTCTTAGTTTCAAGGGAGAAAATTAGTTTTTCTTTTATATATTACATTTTCTTTTATGCTTTGTACATAAAATGTAAATAATTTGATATGTAAGACATGACATGTATATTTATCTTGTTGATGTGGCCTGGAAGAAAAAAGAATTCTTTAGCTCGCATTACATTGTTAAGTTGTATGGAAGATGATCTCATATTGAGTATAGGTATACCAAACTCCTCATGAGATGTGGGAAGCTTTAAAAGAAAAGTATGGTGGACTTTCAGCTACGAAGCAGAGAGAAATTGTAATGAAATTTGGAAATTACAAAATACGACTGAACCATATAATGAAACAACATCTTAGGGAGATGAAAAGAGTGATAAGAGAGCTTAAGACATCCGAACATGTCCTCACTGATGACCAACAAGTTGAGGTAGTCCATTATAGACATCTCTTTTTAAGTGATAGAAGTCCATGCTGACTTGTGAACTGAACCTTATAGGTTGACAAGATGTGTAGAAATAGAGCGTTGGCTATCAAAAATGATTGGATCATCACTTCTCATTTTATATATATATTATGGAAATTTTTTTTAAAGATAAAAAATTTTTTAAATAGCATACTCTAAATTTAACTTTTTATTTTATTTTCTATTTCTAATCCAAATAGTCTCCACATCCAGTGTGCCCTATGAATTCACCCACAACAACAAAACATCAAAGGGCATAAGATTTGATTTTATCACTAACCCGTTTTTTTTTTTAACTCTTTAAAAAGAATAAAAGCACAGATATGCAAGATATTTCCACCAAATTCAAACTTTCATTCTATGGTTATTTTATGTTTCTCCAATTCTCATAAAAAAAACTCAAGGTTTAAGATTGTCAATTTTATATTCATTTACACACTGATTTATTTATTTGCATATTTTTCTATTAATTATTTCTTTTTCTTTTTCTATTTCTTTGTGAAACCAAAATAACAATTATATTATAGGGAGAAGGAATATAAGTTGAAATGAAACTTTTACCTGAAGTTTTCTTTGGAAAAAGAGAGATAACTTCTCCTCTTCACTTTAGATCTAAAATCTCAATTTTTCTCTAAACTTTATTCCCTATAGTATTTAAAAGTGTATCCAAAACGTAGTTTAGGCTTTATATATATATATATATATATATATATAGCCTATAGTTCAAAATTTAAGCCCATAAGGTCTAAAATTTAAGCTTTTGGACCCAAAGTTATATGTTTGGGCTAACCCAACCCTTAGGTATGTATAATTACTTAAATAGATAAAAATATTTATTGAGGTATTGTTTACGTAAATTTATTATTTTCTATTTTTAAAAACAACAAAATAGTAATAACTCTCACATAAAACACATAAAATATGAGAACTTTTGACATTTATTTTGAAAGGGTAATGATTTTTATTTTTATTTTTTTACATTAAGGTATCAAAACTTTTTTACTTCCTCCAATTTTAAACCTTTTAAAAATATTTTTTAAGAACATAAGTTTGGATATAAAATATGGTGTTATGTGATAATATATTTGGATTGTTTTCACTTATTTTTTACTCTTTTAAAAATATAATTTTACAAATATAAAAAATAATTAAAAATAAAATACTACGAACTACTTTTAAGAAATATTTAAAAATGTGAAAAGTATGTTAAAAATATTTTAAGTTCTCAAATAAATTTTTATTTTGAAAATATTATAGAATTATTTTTAAAAACTGTTATTATAAATTATTTAAAAATAAATATTCTCAAATAAACCCTATGTTACACCTTATTCTTTTCTTTACTTTTATTACATCATTAAGTTGATGTACAACAATTGTGCTCCGAAATCAAACATTTAAGTTTAATTACATGGGTTTATATGATGACCGAATTTGGAGGTTAGGATACTACAATCATTTCATATATGAAACCTAAAGGCTTGAAATGAAAATGACTTGATAAGCTGAAATAATTAAGTTTACCAAAAAGTCTTAACTAGAAATTTAATTTCACATAGAAAATTCATATGACAATTCTCCCAAAAGTAGTAGTAACTAGTTTCAAAACTGAACAAATAAAAGAACTTCTCAAGCCCTTCCTACTAATGTCACTAATCCTTCCTAGAATCAAGTGTACCTAAAAACATTTAATAGAAGGAGTGAGCTCGAAAGCCCAATAAAGGGAAGAGATCAAGCACATTTATTTTTTATTTTATTTAAAAAAATGAAATAGAGAATGCTTGTAACATGAATACAATCATAAGAAACAAACTTATATTACATATGTTATCTTCGAAAATGTATCAAATTGAAGTTCTTAATAAACCTGCATATATTCAATAAAAAAATTTGGTTTTTAATAGAAGTGTCCATCATAGTGGGACTTACAAAAGTACCCATCATAGTGGGACTTACAGAGGTGCCTATTATAGTGGGATTTACATAAGTGACTAGCCATATTCCTTATATGTTGGTGGGCAAAACCAAAACCAATTTAATGATACACTATACATCAGTAACTACCTTACTCGCTAGGTTTTTAAATCATTGTGAACCCCACCAAAGGTAACAAAGGTCAATATCTTTTTCCCTTGTTGACTAGGGCTAGATAACTAGAATGCATATGTAAAGTAAAAATATAATCAAATCAAAACAATTCTCAATATCAATATTTCAAACTTATCTAAACATTTTTCAAATTCACTAATCAAATATAACAATAAAAGTAAGAATTTCATGTTTTAATTATTATTCTAATTTTCTCTTTGTTATTTATTTATTTGAATTTTTATTTTAACTCATAAGGGGTACAAGAGGTAAAATATAAAGAAGGGAAATGAAATTTATTTGAGTCATATTTTTGTTTTTTACTAATTAATATCTATAATATACATACATCATATATATAAATCTTAAAATAAAAAAAAAATAAAAAGATTGGGTTATAGTGAAAAAAAAAAAATTGCTTTAAAATCATGTTTTAAAACTAGTCTTTAGCCTTAACCCTTGACCTGTAACTCGTTTTTGCTGAAAAATCGACATGTTTTTGGGAGACTTTGTCTGGTCTAAGGGGGAGTGTTACCTTTACACGAAGTGATGTTTTAAAATTCTAGTTTTATTCAAAAAAAATCTATAGAAATTTGATCTTCAAATAAACTATTTATCTTATTTTCCCTTGTTTTTGAATCACCTGAGAGATTTAAAGAAATCCTTCATATTAAAGTTTTAATAAATATTATTTCAAAATATATTTATTTATTTATTAACCCTATACCAAAATCAAGTAAAATCAATTCATATAGGGAAATATCTAATTTCCATTACTTAGGTTGACTTAACCTGTTTTTCTTAAACAATTACTCAAAAAAATTTCTTAAGGAATTTTAGCCTAATATTTTCTGGCATCCAACCATTTAAATGATTTATTAAACCTTTTATTAAGATTAATTCTTCTATACCTCAAAATCACATTGGAAATACTTCTACAACCTCCATGGTACAAAGAAAAAAAAAAAACCTTTTACTCTCAATCAACATCATATTATTTTCCAACCCAAAATACACTAACAAAATTTTTCATAACCACTTGTACTAATTTTAATGTTTTGCTATGATAGTTCTATAGTCTCCACATGCAGTGTGCCCTATGAATTCACCCAGAACAATAAAATATCAAAGAGCATGAAATTTGATCTTGTCACTAACACCTCTTTTTTTACTCTCTAAAATGAATAAAAGTATAGATCTACAATATATTTCCACCGGATTCAAACTTCAATCTTAGAATTACTTTATGTTTCTTAAATCCTCACAAAAAAAAAAAAAAAACTCTAGATTTAAAATTTATGAATTTTATATTCATCACCGATTTATTTATTTACATTCTTTTTTATTAAATATTTTTTTTATTTCTTTGTGAAACCAAAATAACAATTATATTATAAGGAGAAGGGAAGGAATATAAGTTGAAATGAAACTCTTTGAAGTTTTCTCAGGCTCCTCTTAATGTGGTTTAGGGTTTATTATTATTATTATTGTTAATTATATATATGATATAGTCCAAATTTAAGCTTATAGACCCAAAATTATATTTTTGCCCAAACCTAACCCTTATGTGTTACAATTTACATGTATAATTACTTAAATGGATAAAAATATTTATTAAGGTGTCGTTTATATAAATTTATATAAATCTATACTTTTTATGTAAAAGTTCTTAGCTTATATAAATATAAGATGGTACTATTTTTTATTTTGCAAATATAAGAAATAAGATGTGTACCCAAACAATCACTAATTAAGTAATTTAATTGTTCTAAAAGAGAAATAAGAAAATAAGAAAGTTTTTTTTCTTCTTAAAAAGCTTTATAAAAAATAAGGAATATATAATTTTAGAAAAAAAAATTATGTATATATATATATATATATATATATGTTAATGTCTAGAAGTTATTTAACTCTTAAAAAAATTTGAGTGTAGAAAGCTAGATAAGAAATGTTGAGAAATAAAGCTATTAATAGAATTTGTGATAAGAACTGTTGAGAAATTTTTGCTTATTTCCCTTTTTTGTTTGTTTGTTTTTATGTGGACCAGCTTGTAGAGATTTAAAGATCTTATGATAAGGAGCAGTCAATGGTATTCAATTGATGTACATTCAACTTTGAATTTGAAGAATGAGATGAATGATAAAATCTAAATTATTGCATGAAAGTATAAATATAAAGGAATATGATATAAATAAATAAACTTAAAAGAAAAATAGGATCATAATATAAAACAATAAGACTACAAAATAATGAAACTTGATTAGAAAACAATAAAATCAAAATGAAATGTATGGCAACTATGGAAAAGTTGCTTAGCTATAATATCGTAAATACATGTAATAATTCTCTTTATGATATTTGGGATATGACAAAATATATTTTTTCTTTACTCATTTCTTTTTCTGGTCATTTTATTAAGAAAAATGCTAATATATTGTAGTGGTGTTTCTTAAAATCCAAATCTAGACTATTAAATACATATTATGATATTTGAGTTGTTAAACGATAGTGCAAATAAATGAAATTAAGGTATTAAAATATAAATAAATGAGAATAAAGTATAAACAATATGACTTAAAAATGTATATATTATACTTATGAAATATATATATATATATATATATATATATATATATATATATATATATATATATATATATATATATATATTTTAATTACCTTCCTTAAAGTTTTAGGTAAATACAACTAACCTTAATTGATTTGAAAATTCGTCAAATATCTCACTTATTTTGAATTAAAAGAAAAATGCGTGAAAATATCAAATAAGAAAAAAAGAAAAAAAAAGGTCTGTGTGGACCCCGCATTTCGGCTCATGCGTTTCCCACTCCATGGCAAGCTCGATTTTTATTTGGAAGATTGATTTTGTTGATTAAAAATGACTTGGAGTCGCCACTTATTTTTGTTTTATTTTTAAAAGGGTAAACAAAATAAGAAAGAAAAACCCTAAGCGTGACTCCTTATTTCGGAAAAGGTGGCCTGTGAAAAACCGGATCGGGCTCGGGGGTTAGGTTACTTATCGGGAAGGTACGGTAAAAAACCATAGCACCCCTCTAAGTCCCTAAAGTCGGGTCTCTACTAATACAATGAAACTGACGTGGCAATCAACGAGAAAGTCAATGGATACCCACCTAAATCATGCACAATATGAGAATCAAAACACGCAATAGAGATTGACTAGAATGGGAGTGGATGCGTACCTCGGCCATGATCCATAATGCGCTATCAAGAAACAGAATTAGTGCACAATTGATGAATACAAAATATAGTTCATGCATATCGGAGTGCAAAACGAAGCTCAAGCAAAATACACTAAGCACAACAGTTGACAAATCGAAAGAGATCGAACATAGGGCCCCCACCAAAGCCCAATTTATTACTCATGAACTAGTCTCACAAATTCCGTGTTTTAGGATTAAGAAGAATTCGCTATTGCCTATGTAAAATCAAGAGGAACAGAAGATTATTTAGGAATCAAAATGGAATTAAAACTATTCGAGTGAAAATTGGATTTTTGGAGCTTATTGGAAGATTAGAGTATTTGGAATTAAATTTAAAATATTAGAGCCTCGGTAATTAAAATGAAATTTGCCAAAGAAAATGAGTAATGAACTTTAGGGAATTAAACTGGAAAGATGTAGATTTTGATAGTTGAATTTGCAATAATAATAATAATAAGGAATAAACTTTAGGAAATTGAACTGCGAGAATATAGATTTTTAATAATAATAAGAAGAAATGAACTTTAAGAAATTAAACAGCTAGAGTATAGATTTTTAATAATAATAATAATAATAATAATAATAATAATAATAATATGGATAAACGAAAAGGGATTAAAAAGGGCTTTGGAATTATAAGGGCCTAAGGTGATAACAATAACGATAATAATAATAAGGATAATTACAATAACAATAAGGTTTTGAAATAATAATAATAATAATAATGATAACAAGATTTTGAAAGTCGAATTAAGGATAGCAATAATAATAATGAGATTTTAAAAGTTAAATTAATAATAATAACAATAAGGTTTTGAGGGTTTGAATTAATAATAACGATAATAATAATAATAATAATAAGATTTTGAAAGTGGAATTAATAATAATAATAATAATAAGATATTAATGATAAGATTTTAAAAGGTTGGATTAATAATAAAAATAAGAATAAGATTTTGAAAGTGGAATTAATAATAATAATAATAATAATAATAATATTAATGGTAAGATTTTAAAAGGTTGGATTAATGAAAATAAGAATAAGATTTTGAAAGTGGAATTAATAATAACAATAATAATAATATATTAATGATAAGATTTTAAAAGGTTGGATTAATAATAAAAATAAGAATAAGATTTTGAAAGTATGAATTAATGATAATGATGAGATTTTAAAAGGTTGGATTAATGAAAATAAGAATAAGATTTTGAAAGTGTGAATTAATGATAATGATGATGATAATAAAATATTGAGATATTGAGAGTTTGAATTAATAATAATAATAATAGGATATTGAGAGTTTGAATTAATAATAATAATAACAATAATAATAATAATAATAATAGAATTTTGAAAGTTTGGATTAATAACAATAATGATGATAAGGTTTTGAAAGTTTGAATTAATAAAAATGATAATAATAATAAGATTTTGAAATATTGAATTAATAATAATAACAATAAGATTTTGAAATTTTGAATTAATGATAATAATAATAATAAGATTTGAAGAGTTTGAAATAATCATAATAATAATAGGATTTTGAAAGTTTGGATTAATAACAATAATAATGATAAGGTTTTGAAAGTTTGAATTAATAAAAATGATAATAATAATAAGATTTTGAAAGATTGAATTAATAATAATAACAATAAGATTTTGAAAATTTGAATTAATGATAATAATAATAATAAGATTTTGGGAGTTTGAAATAATAATAATAATAATAATAATAATAGGATTTTGAAAGTTTGGATTAATAATAATAATAATAATAATAATAATAATAAGATTCGAAAAATTGAACAAATAATAATAATGACAATGATAATAATAATAATAATAAGATTCGAAAAAATTGAACAAATACTAATAATGACAATGATAATAATAATAATAATGGTAATAATAATAATTGATAATAATAATAGCAATAATAATAATTAATATTGATGATATCCGTTAATAATAATAGTAATAATAATAATATCCGTTAACAATAATAATAATAATAATATCTGTTAATAATAATAATAATAATAATCCGTTAATAATAATAGTATTCGTTAACAACAATAATAATAATAATATCTGTTAATAATAATAATAATAATAATAATAATCTGTTAATAATAATAATATCCGCTAACAATAATAATAATAATAATATCTGTTAATAATAATAATAATAATAATCCGTTAATAATAATAATATCTATTAATAATAATAATAATAATAATCTGTTAATAATAATAATATCCGTTAACAATAATAATAATAATAATGAATAAACTTTGGGAAATTAAACTATAGATTTTGAAAGTTGATTTAATAATAATAATAATACTAATAATAATAATAATAATAATAAATTGAATTTGAAGATTTAAATAATAATAGAGATGGGCTTAGGACTAAACGGGCTTGGAAGTGCAAACTGGGATTGTCTATGGACTAAAAAAAAAAAAGGCCTGGAAGTGTAAACTGGGATTGGGCCTGGAGGTGCAAACTGGGATTGCCTACCAGCCCAATGTGCCGCTGAATCTATCCTGTAAGGTGGGTGGTTGCATGCATTTGGGCTGGATGTAGCCGGGCATGGCCCTACATGAAGGCGCATAGTGACATGGTGGGTGGCGGAGGAGGTGAGAGAGGCGGACCTCTGCTGAATCCTTGAAGCTAAAAGTGAAAAGTGAGGTAAACGAAAGGAGATTGTGCAGGTCCTGCTGAGAATGCCGGAGATATCACAGCCGGCGAAACACACGTTCATGATCTCAACGGTATAGGTGGGTATGCCGCTAGGGAGTGGAAACGTGGGGCTCTGGTTGATCACTATATCAGCCTTGGAACACTTCTCTCCCCATATTCGGTTCGGTTCCACCAGCGCACGATGAAGAAGCTTGCGATGGGGGGCAGAGAGAGTGATGTATCCCATCAGCCTTGGCTTCTCAAAACCATTGTCGTATTGCAAAGCTATAGGAGACACAAGCAGAAGCACCAGAAAGAACAGGAATGTAGCCGCAACTATAGAGAATGGCCGATTGGAGAAAGCTCTCATCCTTGAGAAGAAACACAAAAAAAAAAAAAAAAAATTGCTGGTAAATCCAGCTTTTGCAAATGAAATGAAAAACAGACACCCTTGTTGAAATTGTGAGCTTGAGTTTTCAAAACCCCAAACAACCATAGAAAGAGGCACGGTGAGAGCACAGCGAAGAAAAGAAGTGATGGAGATGGTCTAGTCTTGATTACCAAGATCTTTGACGCCCGGAGTGAAAGAAGATCGAAGAATCAGAGAAGAGAGAAACAGTGAATGATCTAAAAAAAAACAAAGCAAAAAAAAAAAAATGAAAGCAACCGAGCCCAGATTCCACAAGAAAAACATAACAAAATCCTCAATGTTCATGTTCAAGCATCAGAATAAATAAACTAAAATTTATTAATCCTCAGAAGTCACAAACAAAACGATATGGAAGCAAAAAGGTCTAGCTGGCAGAAACCATACCTATGCTTTCTCCCCTTCGGCTCAAATCCTCCCCCGTCCTCTCGATCCCCTGCCTCCAGACCAGCCCAAAAAAATCAAGAGAGATATTTTTCTCTTTTTCCTGACAGCTTCTCCTCCAAGCTATCTTTGGCTGCCACCAGCAGCTCGCCCCATCCCATCCTATGGCCGCCCAAAGCAGCTTCTTTCCCGGGTGGTCAGCAAAAATTAATAATGGAAAAAGGCCTGCTCTCCGTCTCTAGGGGGGTCTACAGTCTGTCATGAAATTTAAAACCAATAAAAATTAGATATATTTAACCAAAATTTCAAGAGCAGTTAATGAAATTAACCCAATATATTTTTGTATTGTAGGTAAACCTTTTTATTAAATGGTTGGAGGCTATAGAGGTTGCATTAATTTATGAAATAAAAAGGGTTTTTCCAAAAAACATAATAAGTATTCAGTGTAGGCTTCTTTGCTTTCTTCGAAAACTTTAATTACATAATTTTTAATCCCTCTATTAGTAATTATATTAATATAATTACTCTAATTTAAAACCAAATTCATTTAAAAAAAGATTAATTTCATTGAAACCCCTTAAGGTTTGGTGTAAATATATTCTATCATTATTGGTTTTAAATTTCGTCAATTAATATTCCTAAAAATATTTTAATTAAGTAAAAATATTTTAGATCAAAGTGTTTAACAGTTTTTTAAAAATAAATATTATTTTTTTTAAATTAATATTTATATATGAAATATGTTTATAAGAATGTTAATTGATAAAATTGAAACCTAAGATAGCTTAGCATATTTATACTAAATGGGCTATCAACGAAATTAACCCTTTAAATAAAAAGAAAAACCTAAAAGTTATTAACTTGAAGAGCTTCAGACCAATATCACAAAAGGCTAACCAAATTAACAAAAAGTCCATAAATCAAAGATGGTGAAACTTAAGCTAATCTAAATTGGAAAAAATAAAAAATAAAAAAACCATTTTTCGAAGATCTGCAGCTAGGTATCATTTCCCATGCAATAGTAAATGTACATGCCCAGTACCCTGACTCAGTCATCCCTTCCATTTTAAAGTGTGACTCTTTAAACTGAAAATGCCTATATGTCCATAAGTGTGACTCTTTCCTATTACATCTTCTCATTTCTGGGAATGAGAAAAATTTGTTGTTAGAAGTATATATTAGTTGGTGTCTAGATTGAAAGTAGCCTTTCATCCTGTCGGAGGTTGCAACGCAGTGGATTATGAGGTAACCTTCAGAAAATGCATCTTTTTTTATTTTTTATTTTTTATTTTTTTATAAGTTTTTGTCTTGTTCATGTTACGATGTTTACCAACCAAAAATACCCTCAGGTGTTTTTTCCATTCTTAGTAAACCCTTATAAGTTTCTCAAGGAAAAAGAAATTGGCCTTCTTCCAGGTATGATGCCGTAACAAAATTAAACAATGGTATGGTAAATGGGACGGTGTGATGTGTGAAAATGGACGCTCCGTCTGAAATGATGAGGGTTTAATCAACATGCCCTAAAAAAATAGGTTTGATTGAAGTCCATGATAAATACACAACCATTACAATTTTAGTTTGAACTCTTTCCTATTCCAATTTTAGTTTGAACTCTTTCCTATTCCAATATAGCTTCTTCTCATTTGTTCATTGTCCCTTTTTATCTCTTATTTTCAAATCAAGCGTTGAGTGTTGACTAGAAATGTGTTAGCCATAAATTTTGTTTTTTTTTTTTTTTACATCCAATTTCTCACCATCCAAACATAGCAAAAAAAACAAACAAAAAAAACAAAAAAAAAAACAAAAAACAAAACAAAAGATAATAGAAAAATAATAAAGTTTTTCTCCCTTTTCCACTTTAAGCCATTGAATATAAGTGTTTGAACCTATTAAAGCCTAAAATAATAAATTAAAATAAAAACAAAATAAAAACTCCAATGGGTTCTTAGAATAAAATAATAAATTAACGAACTAGATGTTCTTTTTATGTGCTAAAAGTTATGTTTTATGGTCATCACTTTTTAGGTGTTCACTTTTGCGAGAATTTATGATTATCTGATTTGAAAAAGAAAAAATTTTGAAAAACGCATGGTCATTTATAGATCACATATTAAATATTTTGATTTAAATTTTCAAAGCACCAAAATTCTTGTTCTTCCAAAATTAGGGTTTGAACATTATATATCCTTACCTAGAATTCAAAATTAGTTGTATTCTTTGAGATATACCGTTGAAACTTGAAATTGAAAATTTGCAATCAACAATGGCTTATATTAGAAAAATTTAGGTTAGTGTTGTAACCTACCCAACCTCAACTTGAGTCTAATGCTTTCGATAAGTGTAGCTTTTAGTTACTCTAAAGGGATTGCTCTACCAGGTGTAGATGTTGATGGTGTTCTTTTGATAGCTTTGTAAGTCGTATAAAAAACACTTCAATACATATGCCTGAAGCAATTTTTTTTTGTTTATCAATAGATGGTTGTCATAGGAGAAAGAACATCAATAGGAATCAGTGATTCACCATAGAATGTAGCTTGTTATGGTTCATTACTAAAATGATCTAACATGAACTTTGATATGGTTAATTTTGATCATTCAAAACCTTCATGATTATATCAATTCAACCATATTGACCACTATGAGATAAACATGAAATGAAACATAAATAAAATGTCTGCTACACTCGATTGGCCCTGTAAAAGTAGGTCAGAAGATAATAGCCAACATAATTAACCTCCTAAACGTTTACTTCAATGGTGAAAAGTGTCAAAGGCCAGAAAGTTGTTAAACTGCCCAAATCAGCCATGCTATGGTGATTGCCATTGATAATTCTTGTGGTACTTGTCTTTCAACTTAAGAAAAGAGCTGACTCATAATTCTTGGTATATCCTTATTTAAAATGGGCTATTTTGTTGGACTAAGTGGACAATTGATTTGGACCTTGCTTACGTGACTTTTCCAAGTGGTTGATCCAACTATGAGAATTGTTAAAGTGTAGAGGGCATTTTTGGAAGGGCCTTAACATCACTATTACAATGTATGAAAGACCATTTATTTTCCCCAAAATCCACTGAATTTGAAAAGTAAAAAAGCAAAGTTTCTAAAAGGCAAAATTTTGCCCCTTGGTGTATGGTTACATAAATTTCCCATTTTTTTTTTTTTTTAAGATTTCATATAGTTTGGATATTGTTTAGATAGGTTCATTACACTTAGGGGGTGTTCAAATGATGTCCGGTAAAATCAAAATCCAAAAATACTAAAAAATTAGGCAGGGTACGAAGAAAGTAAGGAACCTTCCCTAGTCTTCACTTCTTTGAACTTTTTTAAAAAAATCGGGACTTCATATGACTTAGATATTGTTTAGATAAGTTCGTTCAGTGTTTGAAATATCAATAAACACGGATATATCAATATTTGGATTTTACGGATATATCGAAAATATTGAATAAATATTGATGGATATTTTTACACAAATATTGGTGAGACAAAAATTATTCAAAATTGATGGAAATGCTTGGAAAACTCCAAAGAATAATAAAATAAGCAAGAATACACATGTTAAAGTTATTTTGTAAGTCTAATTGACATAAATATGGTCAAGGAAAAAAATATTGATAAACAGAGATATATCAATAGATTCGATACTTGGATTTTAAGAATAGAAAATATGAATTTTGGGATTGTACACTTAGAAAGTTAGAATTGAGTTAGTAAACATCTGATTTTTTTAAATGAAAATATTTTATATATAAACAAAATACATATGACATTGCAGTAGTCTTTAATACCAAAATGAAGATTGATGTGATTCCATTATATTGTTAGATGAAAGGAGCCCGTCTTGTTGAAGACAATATTCATACCAGGACATGGAGTTTCGATAGTATTGATTGTAAGTACAAACATGTCATGCATAAATTTCTTGAAATCTAGGGTTTTTCCATATGCTTGTTTGAAATCCTTACTGTTGTATCTAATATGGAATGTAGTACGACATTAGTACGAAAGAAAGATCGTAATACCTTTCGTACTCTTCATTAGTGGAACTTGAAAGATTTGGAGGAGGCTGACCATAACTCATTGCATAAGGGGCATAAATGTTGGCTTCATTTGATGAGTCACTAAATTGAGTCTCTATACTCATTGACTCAAAATTGGCCAACGATGAGTCCTCGTTGCATGGCGTCATTCTTCGTTATCTTCCTCTATATGGCTTTCCAATGCCTCCAACACCTAGACCAGCTCTTCTAGAGTCGTGGTCTTTATCTTGAGTACAATGTGTGAAATCATTTTCACAAGTAAATGCCAATGGTTGTCCACTTTGCTGCTATTGCCAAACATCCCTCCATCATTTCTAGGGTTGCTACCATCATTGGTCTCTTCTCTTCTTGAACCATCATAGTCGAAAGCAAAAGTACCAGCAGCACTAGGTTTGCTACTATGTTCAACACTCATGGAGTCAAAAGAAGGTCGAGAAGTGACTGTCAATTGAGAAGTTCCTTGTAGAAATGAATCTCTCATGTCTTGGCTGAAACTATCAGTATGAACTTCTTCAGATAACACCCGTTCAACATCAACACCTATTTCTCGAACATGTGCGACAATTCATGGGTCAGGATTTCCATCTTCATCATTTAAATGAAGAGGTCTAACCTATTGAAACAATTGGTTATCTTATTCTTCACTAACCTCAACTATAATGTCAAGTAAATCGAGGTAATCTTTCTCTACAACTTTGTCATTTTCTGTCTCCATATCACGGGTCTTTAGTTTCAAATTATAATAACAAAAAACTAATTGTTGGAGCCTTGGGTAAGCAGGCCGATTTCTTTGCTTTGTATGAATTAAGGCAAACGTGCTCCAATTTCTCTCACAAGCTGAAAATAATGCAGTTTGTCATAAAACCTTGATGGTCAACCTTCTTAATGTAGGAGTGTGGTTTCCATACATGAACCATCATTCAATTACAACCAAATAAATGATATTAATACTTATATTGGAAAGCTATAATAATATGTTAATGAAATTTATTATTAATTCACAAATAATACTCACTAGGAACCATTTATGACTTCAAAGCAATCACTACTCGATCACCAAATCCTCTCATTGCATCTTAGAATAATATAAGCTACATATTAAATAATTGAAAGTCAAAAATTGAGTAAATGAAATTCAATTATTTAATTTATATTATAACTCTAATAATTTACCTTATTTCCAATTGACTAAGACCTTCTGTTACAGGATCTAATTTTGCAAAGACTTTCTTGAACAACTTGAAGTAGATCAGGATTAGTGCCAACTCCACGTTTATATTGAAACCTTGGATTAAGAAAGAATGCTACAATAGTAAAGTAGAAATATAGAATTAAAATGTTATAAACATATTAAATACCAATAACTTTTGAATATGGATAATACTTAGTTACCTGCTGCATGAAGAGAATGTTTAAGAGTTCTATCCCAACGATCTGTGATTATTTCTAATACCTATTCTTTAGCATTAAGTTGAATGAGGTTCTCTTTCATAACTCAAATCAATTCATACACAAATGGCATTGTAAGAACAACTTCTGAATCGACAATGCGAAGAACCATGTATATCGCCTCATAGATGAACACAAGCTTTCCCACTATCTCCCAGTACGCATGATCAAACATAAGTTTTTTAATCTCTTTGTCGATTAATGTGTCACTTAACTTGTGTTGTGCCCATTTATTAATGATAAACACTTTCTTCAAGTTTGCTTTTTTTTTTTCAAAAGATTGTCAAGGACAATATAATTGGTTGCAAATCTTGTTGCTCCAGGATGAACTATGTCTCGACCACACACCTTCTGCATCTGTGCAAGCAACCAACTATGGTTATAGATGAAGTCGGTTATCTTTCGAGCCTTTATAATCACATCTGTAACACTCGACCTTTTACCGATGTCTTCGAACATTAAGTCAATGTAATGTGTTGCACACGAAGTCCAATAAAGGTTGTATTTTTTAATTAATAGTTTCCTTGCCTTCATGAATGCTGACCCATTATCTGTAACTATTTGTACCACATTTTGTTTTCCAACTTCCTTGATCACATCCTTCAACAAACCATATATGTATTTGTTGTCCTTTATATAATTTGATGCATCAACATATTTGAGGAAGATTGTACTACCTTGTGAATATACCATGAAATTAATTATGCTTAATTTCGTGGGCTCAATCCATCAGTCACACATAATCATGCATCCATAAGTCTTCCACTTTTCTCTTTGAACATTGACATAAGCTTCCATGTCTTTGTACTCCATGTCCAAGTACTTGTATTTGATTTCATAAGGAAACGGTGGTTTTATACCCATACCTACCATCCATATATCATTAAAGCATATAAGAACATTTGTGGCAATCATACTTTATAAATAATAATGATATGTTAAAATGAATACTATTTTTTAAATTATAATAATTACCTACATATTGTGTACCCATAATCATGTTCTTGAAGTGGTGAGAGTTTGTTTTATTGGGCACAACACTCTCATATATGAAGAACTTACTGATCAAACGTCCCATGGTTTCCTTAATGGCACTATCTTTGAAAAGATTTTTCACATTTTTCTATCTTCTTGCTAAATATTTGTATAATGAGGGTGCACTAGGCGGTGATGGATCTGAATATCGAACACTTTGCGATATTCGCATATGCCTTGTTGGATTAGTTGGATGTGAAGATTTACCTATTATAATTATTAAAATTAAACATATATGTTAATTTAATATTATTGATAAAGTTGATAAGAAACAGTAATAATTCAAATTAATATTATACATGTTTTTCTTTTGCCTCTTACAAAATGTTCTTCTTGTTATTGATTCCATTAAGTAACATTTGATGCTCGAACTGCTGTTCTATAAGTATGCCGCTCATGAGGGTGCATGTCAACCAGATACATATACACATCATCATCATCTCCATCATCATCATCATCAAGGTTCTTCTCATCCTCCTTATCAGTTACATGTCTATGTCTTCCTCTCATTATGTCTCGCAATTCAGCTCGAATCTCTTCTATATTTGCAGTTTTCTTCTCTTTTATCTTATTTTTTTCTCTAGAAGTCATCTTATATCTTGTTTCACTTCAGGAGGCATGTTAGGACATTTTTTTGTATTTGAATGAGGGTTTGTATGCGATAGGTGAAATCTAAAATGAGTAATCCCACCACTCTTTATTGTCAATCCACAGTAATTGCATATTGTTCCATTTTTGTTCCCTTCCATAGGTGTACAATATTTCCAACAAGGATCTCGACCCATGATACCGCTTCCACTTCCATTGCCATTTTCTAAACATGTATTTTAAATTCCTATAAGAAATAATATCAAATTTAAAATTATTAAAGATAAAACATCTAAGAAATTTAATATTAATAATATTCATGAAATTGATAAGAATCATTGCTAATAAAAATTGAAATTAAAATTGAATTATGCATGGGGAATCCAAAACTTATATTTAATCTAAAAACATCAATTGTGAGTAAGTACATTATAATAAGGTTAGTAATAATTTCTAATATTTTATTGCATACATCAAAGTTAAAGCAAATATAGTTTTGACCTTCAATAGAGTTTGACAATATTAAATTTTTCCTCCTTTACAACTATTCATTCCAATGCATCACAATTATCCCAATCATTGGTATTTATGTGTGGTTAATTTTACAAATTGTAATATCCAGATTTTGGATTCATTACGATCAAGAAGTAGGGACGAGATTTGATATAATGATGTGAAAATAGTGGTATTCTTTCAAACTATGTTTTTCCTTTTTTTTTTTTTTTTTTTTGTTTATGTAATGCATAATTATTAACACTTTGAAAATGAATCAAGTTGAATAATCAAACCTTCTCCAAGCTTGATGATATAGGGAAAGATGTCTTCCAATTCTCCATTAATTGGCCATCTTTGGTTTCCACCCAAGATAATGGGTTATATATATGACTCACATGAATATTGTTTATCTAAGCTATAATGATTACATCATTTTATCAAGTCGGTTTGCATTTCTTCTATTTTTATTAGATGGGATTTTGGAGTCCATGTGATTAAACATATGCAGACATTCGAAAATGGTGATCCCATCAAGGCTTTTAGCATATCAAGTTCCATTCAAATATGTTGGCAAATAGCAATTAATTTAGTGCTACAATAGGGAAACAGAGAAAAACAAACGATTTGGACTATTATTTGTACAAATACATCTACATGAGCAATGAGAAGATTATTATTATGAAATTTGTTGTTTTTTCAATTTTTGTCAATTGTATCTCCATTTGTGGTCATTTTCATAGGAAGTAGTAACATTGGAAGACCATATAAGGTTCAACATAATTACCATTATGGATCGATTGAGCTTTCCTCAATTGATAGCAATGAAGTGGTTGATTGGTTCTGAAAAAGAAAAAGAGTTTTCTTGAATCCATAAGTTTCTTTTTCTTTAATCTAACAATTATGTAATACTATGTTTATGATTAAACAATATACTAAGTCAAAACATCAACAAATACAAGTACTAATTTTAATCTATCCTAATTTATTCCATTAAGGAATAACAAAAAGCATGCATATTTCATATGGAGTATTGTTTGGATTTTCACCATGACATTTTGTTGTAACAATTTGTTCATAATGTTGAAATTGTGGTTCCTGCACATTGACAGTCCATGGTTATAATATACACTTCTAATTTCATTATAAGTTGTTCAACATTATCATTATCCAATAATTATGCAATACTATGTTTATGATTAAACAATATACTAAGTTAGAACATCAACAAATACAAGTATCGATTTTAATTTATCTAATTTATTCCATTAAGAAATAACAAAAAGCATGCATATCATTTTCATATGGAGTATTGTTTGGATTTTCACCATGACATTTTGTTGTAACAATTTGTTCATAATGTTAAAATTGTGGTTCTTGCACATTGACAGTCCATGGTTATAATTTACACCTCTAATTTCATTACAAATTGTTCAACATTATCATTATCCAACAATTATGCAATACTATGTTTATGATTAAACAATATACTAAGTCAAAACGTTAATAAATACAAGTATTGATTTTAATCTACCCTAATTTATTCCATTAAGGAATAACAAAAAAAAAATGCATATCATTTTCATAAAAAGTATTGTTTGGATCCTCACCATGACATTCTGTTGTAACAATTTGTTCATAATGTTGAAATTGTGGTTCCTGCACATTGACAGTCCATGGTTATAATCTACACCTCTAATTTCATTACAAGTTGTTCAACATTATCATTAAATAATGCATATTAAAAATGTCTTAGTGAAATGTGTTAATGTGAGGAGAGTACGTTTATCTTTGCACCAAGATCCCATATACATGTTAGATGGTGGATTCCACGTACGATCCACTCTCATTCCTTGTATTTGCAGAGTTTAAGTCATGTAAAGTAATGTGACTTTAGGTGTAACGCCCAAGTTTTCTTTTAAAGGGTAATTTAGGAATTCTTAATAATGATATTAAATTAATTAATTAATTAATTTAATAAAAAGGAAGAGGGGTAAAAGGGTAATTTTACGAATAAAATACCCTAGGTATAAATTAGAAATTTTATTATTTCCATTCTTTTCTGAATAGAGTTCCTGTTCGCAGAATTCCAGAGAACGTAGGTTGGAGTCAGATTTCAGGGTTGAAGAACAGATCTCTATAGGTAAGAATCTAACCCCTAGTTTAATATTTTAGATTCATTGATTAATTTCAAACACATTAGATATATTTTTTTTGGAAAACCCCAAATCTAGATTAGGGTTAGATTATTTTTTAAATTCGTTTTAATATCAAAATAATAAAAATTTAAGATTTTGATTTTATTGTTGGAATTTAGGAGATCTTGAATTTTATTAGATGAAAAAAAAAAAAAAATCCTTGGAAAGTTTTGATTTTAGGTTAGGGTTAATTTTATTAAAAAAAAAACAAAAACAAAAACAAAGGGGCGTACGCGTGCTGTGCTGGAAGCAGAGAGAAAAAAAAAAAAAACAAGAGAACGCCGCGTGTCCACAGCACTGGAAGGAAAAAAAAAAACAAAACAAAAACAAAAGGGGCGTACGCGTGCTGTGCTGAAAAGAAAAAAAAAAAAAAAACTCACTTTTTGGTTTGGTGTACCCGAGAGTCATGGCTTTTGAATTGTTTAATTATAATAATAATAATAATAATAATATAATAATAATAATAATAATAAGTTTTAGATTAATAAATAAGATAATAGTAATAATGATCTTTTTTTTTGTAATAAATAGAATGAGAGATTTAGCAATATATATATATATATATATAGAATTTTATAATGAAATAAAATTGTAATTTAATTAGATTAGTAATGTGTTATTAGAAACAAATTGGGAATTTATTAATTATAATTAAATAAGGAATAGAGTAATTAAATTATTACTTTGTTAATAAAAAAATATTAATCTTAACATTTAGAAATTTTAGGATTATCAGATTTATATTTTGAGGTAAATAGTAATAGTGGTATTTTATTGTGTTAGGTGAGAAGTAGACATTTCAGGGTTATTTTTCCTTCAAGGTCTTTGCATATTTTGAGGTAAGGGAAGTTAATGCAATATTTATAAAATTAAATTATTTTATATGTTCTTTTGAATTGTGGAAAAGAAAATGATATTTTGTTACCATGCATGGATCAAATTGTTTTGCACTAAATATTATGTTGAAATATTTTGTTTTATTGATGACACAAAATATGGAGATATTATGTTGTATAAATTTGAATACTTGAACAAAAACATCACTCTGGTTTATTTGGCCCTTGTCAACGGGATATAATAGTTGACTATTCGGCCCTGTCAACGGGATATAATAGTTGACCTTTACATTTCATGGTGGGAATGTAATTGATTTGGACCCCAGCCTCTAGGGGTTTGGTTAGAGGTTACTAGTACTAGTAGTGTTTGGTTCCGTCCACCAGGAACAATTTGAGGCTAGCCACCCATTTGAAAAGTCCCACCTAACTGGGCATTTGATATTTGATAACCAGAGTAATGAAAATTGAATGGATTTGATTGAATCTTATGTGAAAGTGTTTGAATTTGATATGAAAATGGTTGGTTGAATTTTGAATATATTAGTATTGTTGAAACTCTGATATTTGATGAGAAAAAAAAAATGATATCTCCTATTTGAAATGAAAATATTTGATCCATGAATTGCATTAATATTCCTTATTGGGCTGTGAGCTCATTCCCAATTGTTGAAAATTTTTCAGGTACTCTTAGTTCGGGTGAGGAGTGATGGCTAGGCTGAGGAATAGTCATCAGTAGAATTTGACTAGGGATTTTATGTTGGATTTTGTTTTAACTGTTAGTTATGTTCATTTGGATCATTTGATATTTGGAAGTTATTTGGAAATTGAATTTGAGGATTTTAGATTTTGTTCTGCTACTCTGAACAGGTGTTTGGTAATTGGTAACATCCAGTTACAATATGATTGTTTGGATCAGATTATACTTTAAGCCTTCGGGTTTGAGGTGTGAAATGACCGTCACGCCCTTGGAGTGGGTCTTGGGGCGTGACATTAGGTATTTTTAAAGTTTATTAAATTATTTAGAAGACAATCATACATGACTTAAAGTTTAGAAAATGTCATGTGAATAATTTAATGAAGCCATCTATTCCATTTTAATGTAACATTGGGAAAATAATTAATGCATTCAAAACCATTATGTTAGTTATAAATGTAACTACAACTAAATATTGACATTTACGAGTAACGCGTAAAGGATCTTGCATACCATATCGTTATCATTGATACCATGAGGGATTGTAGATTGTCAACACTTTTGAATAATGTGGCCTACTTTTCTTGAATAGTGTCAACACTTACATACCATAAATGATCTTTTACATCGACTACATTGTCTTCTTTTTTGAATATGTGATGCAACTTTGCTTGGATTTCCTTTAGTCTTCACTATACTTGGATCGCAAACTTGATGGTGACCTATGGCTCCATCTATTCCTAAATTTTTTCCCTTCAAATTAATATTACAAAGCTCCTTTATTTTCATTATTAAACTTTCAATTTCATTTTTTGGTTGTAGAAATGAAGTTAAAGATTGTGAAACATAGTAAGAGAGTTTGTTGCACATAGAACTCAATGAATTGTACCATACGATGTGAACCATGTCATTTTTCATCTCATTCACAGGTGGTGATCCTGGATGCGACTTTGCTAACTCTATCCACCTCTTTAAAATACATGAACTAGGACTTTCTTCTAACTGCTCAACCTTCATAACAACATATGACAACAAGGGATGTCAATAAACTCAAACATCATTCACAAGCATTTTAATGTTACAATATTTAACCAAAATTAGACTTCTCATTTAGAGTTTGGGTGTCTAAACTTAGATAATGTGTATGACTGAAATGTATCCTTGTTTATAAGTTCTACTACAAAGAATAACTTTACATTCTTCATCTTCTAGTGAAATTTGAGGAAGGATTCCTTAGTGTACATACTGGTAGCATGATTTTCAAGGATGGATAGTTTTGTTGAAAGAACAAGTCAAGAATTCTTAGACTCAAACTCTACCTTTGCCTCATTGTGTCGAATTCTTGTTATTGTCTTATCAAATTGTTGTACAAACTCATACAACCGCAAATGAATTTTCAAAAATCAATTTAGATAAGCATTCATACCCTCACACCTTTGTGTGCTTTTCATCTCTCCAAAGAAATTTCCCAGTAAATATGCCTCTACCCACCTTTTTTGTTTCGCATAAATCTCTGTAACCCAACCATTTTCATAAGACCTAACTTTTCAATCATATCATGCCAACCGTATTTGAATTATTTGGGATTCCCTCTCATGAACATGCACCTTGCAAAAGTGTTTGTGAAGTCCTTAATATGCACATTTGTGAATACATTTTATTGGAGATAACATGCACTCATGATATGACATGCATAAGGAAGCACTTTTTGTCGCCTTACACATTGCTTTATCCCCATCAGTTACAATAAAAATGAGCTTCTTGTTCATCATTGTTATAAGAAACGTCTCCAGCACCTATTCATATGTACCAATACTTTCATCCATCAATAGCATAAAACCAAAGACCATAGTTTGGTGATGATGATTAAAACCAACTAACACAACTAGTGACTTCTTATAGACATTAGTCCGATATGTTGTATCAAATGCCAACACATCTCTGAAACATGCATAATCTAATCGATATGTAGAATCAACTCAAAACAAGTTTGCTAGTTGACTTTCTTCATCAATATTGAATTTATAATAAAATGAATGATCCGCTTATGTCGTCCTACATAAGTAAGTCAAAGCCATTTCTGCATTACCATCTTTAATTTCAATTCTACGCATTGCATCAACATGATTATATACATCTTTTGGTGTGAAACCAACATGTTCATGTCCTCCTAATTGTTGGATCATATAGTCCATAATTTAGGCAATTTTAACATCAACTTTTCACATAACATTAACTTCAGCCTTATCTGGATTACTTATTGCCTGATGAGACCAAAGGAATTATGTGTTCATTGCACCAACCAAAGGATGATTATGGTCTCCTCTAAAAATTTTAACAATTCACTTTTCTAGTTTTCTATTAAAGCTAATACAAAAAGCAGTTTGACATGTAACTCTAGTCAATGATTGTGGCTAATGTTGTTGATTCTCATTTTCAAAACACTTTGTTGATCGATGTTCTTCTCTAGAACACACCCACTTTCGAGATACTATATCTCCATTCTTATCTCATTCCAAATATTCTTTTTGAATACTAAATCCTGTCACTTTAGTGAACATGTTGTAAAATGTTTTTGCTTTATCTATATAATTGAATTCCAATTTGCACACTTCTTCACTTGAATACCATTCAACACTTTCTTTTTCAAAGTTTGTGAATCATGGGTATAACTCCCACCAGTATATGGATCCTCATGAATTTCATTTTCAAGCTTCACTATAAATTCCTTGCTCTCTCATTTTTCCATGTCTAATACTACCACCTAAAAATTTCAAAATAGAAGCATATTATAGTTGTCAATTTTACATTGATGGACTTAGAATATATTGCACCATATATTTTAATTTTTTGTCTTCTTTTTCAATGCCAACAGATAATTTTCATAAGAGGAATACAAAATGTTTGTCCTCTGCATCTAATGAGTAGTAGTTGAGAAATGGAGTTACTGGTCCCAAAATGGTGGTCGATCGATTATGGCTAGATGGGCCATAATTTTGGCAATGTGTACTAGTTGAGGAACACTATTCAATCGACAACATTGAGGTCGACTAGTATGTGTGGTATTGTAGATGGTTTCAAATGTGGCAGGGTTTATCAGTTGAGAAACTTTTCCTCCACCGATACCCACTGGTGCTTTAGGCTACATGTAAAAAGAAAAAGAAAAAAATTAAATTGAGGATTAAAAAAAAAGGTTATGTGAAATTTAGTCCACCTACTTTTTTTGAGCTAATATAAAGTTTAGAAATATAATTTATCTTTCACAATGAGTTATTTTCCCACAATGAAGGCTAAAGGTAGTAAATAATATGATTTTGATTAATAAGGTGACACATTGAGCTTACCTTGAGAATCAAAAACTGTACTTTTGGGATTCTTCACTAGTACAATTTGCTCTGATTTTTTGCTTTCACGGCTTCCACTCGAACACTTCTTCTTTCACACTCTTTATTTCCCTTTAAAAAATTTCTTTTGTTAAAATTCCTACCATATGGATGTTGGTTGGTGGGTGAATTAATACTAATTTTTAATATTTTGTCACATTTAGGATATAATTTCTACACCAGTACACTTGGTTGTTGATGTTACCACTTTTGATATATATGGGTAGATGATATTAAATAGGACATTAATAAAAATGAGGAAATTTTTATTATTTTGATTTGTAATGGTAAATTGAAAAATTCATGAAATTTAAATTATTAGCATTTGAATTTTTAGAGGAAAGTTACACCGTTAACAATGACTACAACATTAAAATAAGTTGAATTGAGACTGTTTATAAATAAATAAATAAATAAAAACTATATGCAAATTACTATAAATTAATGATTTGAACATAACAATAAGTTCAATTGGAACTATGTGTAATTAATTAAATTTAAAATTGAATGTATGGGCAACATGTAGATACATTAAAAAATTTCAATTAACACTTATGCCTAAATAATTTAATTATAAATTAAAACTACATCCAATTTAATCAAAATTAAACAATTTACCATTTCAATTAGTTAAATTGAAAGTAGCCAAAATGTAAATTCATTAAAATTTCCCAATTAACACTTATGCCTAAAGAATTTAATTATAAACTAAAACTATATCCACTTTAATAAAAATTTAACAATTTACCATTTCAATAATTTGCATTGAAAGTGTGGGTGAATTGAGACACATTAAAATTTCCAAATAAACACCTATGCCTAATTAATGAAATTTTAAAAACTCAAACTATGTCCAATTTAATTGAAATGAAATAATTTACCATTTCAATCATTTAAATTGAAAGTATGGGCAAAATGTAGATACATTAAAATTTCCCAATTAACACCTATGCCTAATTAATTTAATTATAAACTAAAGCTACATCTAATTTAATAAAATATTAACAATTTACTTGTTAGTTATTTAAATTGAAAGCATGGGCAACATGTAGATACATTAAAAAATTTCAATTAGCACTTATGCCTAAATAATTTGATTATAAACTAAAATTATATCCATTTTAATTAAAAAAAAAAAAAACCCCCATTCTAAGTAAATCACTAAGGTCCATGGTAAACTGATTTGGGGTAGCCACCTGAAACCCTCAACCCATCCATTTTTTCTTCCCATCAACATCCCAACAACCATACCTGGAACACAAACCCTAGAGCTGAAATCTCAATCCATGGCACCCAAACGAGCTCCAGAGGCAACAACGACCAATAACGACAAAAGGAAGGGACTGGCGATAAAGGAAAATGTTGAGGTCTTGAATAAAGCCACATTTGATAAAGGTATGTTCACTACTCCAAAGCTGACATAGAGATTTAATTTTCATTTTGCCAATAGGAGTGTCATCCCGATTAGGAACATAGATTTCTCATAGTTAGGTTTTTTCCAATTTTTCACAGCTAGCTATTGTGTTTATGAACAAACTTGTTTTTCTTAGGGTTGTGAAATGCTTTTACTGCAATATGAAATTCAAAGAAGAAGAACCCATTACTACAAACATTAATGGTTTAGAAATTAAGTTTGATGTTGGTGACCTTTGTAAGATTTTAGATATTCTGAACAAAGGGTTATGTTTATATGAATCAAAGAAATGGCTGAAGGTTGATGGTTTCAAACCTACAGAAGTTGTACAAAGGTTGTGTAGCTATAACAAAGCCATTATGACAAATAAACCAACATCTCAAACATTAACTTTGTTGAGTAAGACCCTATAACACATGATTTCTTACAAGTTTATCCCCAAAGGTGCACATCAAGACGATGTTTCATTCTTTGAGGCATTTTTGGTTGACAACATTCCAATAGAGAGGAAAATTAACATGAGATATATAATTTTTCATCATATGAAAATTTGTCCATTGAGTGAAGATTCTGTCCTCCCATATGAGATGTTTATTACAAAGATTGTTAAATTTTTCAATGTCAATTTACGTTGAAAGAGTGACGGTAAAAAGCTAAAGTCCTTTGATACATACAATCTGGCTTTAATGCATCGTATGCAATTTGTGCATAAGAAAGATGGTTCGTGGGGAAGAAAGTCTTTTGTGGATCTTATAAAGGTGGATGTGCCTTCAGATGAGATGTCTTCAAAGGAAGATGATGACAATTGCGATATAAAGGGAGAAGATACCGAAAACAAAATTGCCACTAGATCATAGAGAGACAACAAGAAAGGAGCAAAGGTCATTGCGGATCATCCCTCTCATACAACTAGGAAAAAGGTTGAGTCTTCGGATAACCTAAATGCCCAAATTAGCTCAATTGGTATGATCTTAGAGGAGATGGCATTGGCAAATGATGGACGATTGAAATCTTTAGAACGATGAATTGATAGGTTCGAGAAGGAATTAAAATCGGGTATGGAGATTCTAAGGGGCTAGAATAAAGAGATGATGACATTTCTCAAAGCCCAATTCCCACCTCATGACCTAGCCTAGTACTAACCCCTTCCTACATCTTAGACTGATTATATAGTTACCAAAGTTTGGTTTTTTTTTTTTTTTTTTGGATAATTTGGGAATGTAATTAATATTATGTATTTATGACTTTGTCTTAGTTATTTGGTCACTGATGATAAGTCATTGACATATATAGGTGATATATTTATCTTAATATATATGGATGGTATATGGATGATATATTGATGTATAGAGTAGTACTCCAAAATAAAATATTTAAGTTTAATTTTTTGTTTTTGTTTTTTTTTTTTTAATATTAGAAATAAAATTCAACACAAAATTCAAGAACTTTTAGACATTTATTTAAAGGATAGTGATTTTTAAAATTGAAAAAAAAAGAATTACTTTCTCAAGTTTTAAAATTTTTAAAAATGATTTTTAACAACATATGTTAAATCCATGCTTTAGGTAAGAATTTCTATATTTTATATATATATATTTTAAATATAAAAGTAAAAAGTAAATCTACAAGAGTGTTGAGTAATTTAATTCTTTAAAAAGAAACTAAGAAAGTTTAATTAAAAGAACCTAAGAAGTTAATGATTCTCGAATATATATATAAAGTATAAAAGTTTTATTAATGGCTAAAAGTTATTTAACTCTTAAAGAATTTGAGTGTAAAAAGTTATAAATATAATTTAGGGTTAATGTGACTCATCTTTTACTAGGATTTTACTAAATATATGTAACCCTTATTGATTTGAAATTTTATCAAATATCGCTTTTTATAGTAAGTGATTTGAGTGAAAAGAGAGGGACATGAAAAAAAAAAAAAAAATAGAGGTAATTGATGAAATTTCAAACAGTTAGATATATTTGTGAAACCAAGGTTTGGTTAATCTTGATTTTGATGACAATAAAACAAGGTTTAGAACTAATGATTATATTTCAAGTGTGATTAGGCAAGACGATTTCCAAAGTGGCAATCACAAAGACAAATCAAGCCAAGGAGAAATCATCAAGAAGATGATCACCTCAAAGAGAAGTGTTTTTCAAGACCCACGCTTCATAAGATCTCTTTGTAAGGTTGTTGGTGCACTAGGATTTTCATGCATTACATTATTTCCTTATGCACCAAAATCATCCAAGAGTTATTTTGTTTTAAATATTTTAAAAATTGGATGATTTCATGCTTTCAATTAAAACCTTATGTTAAATGTTTTTCAAATTTGTTTTAAAAGGTTTTAAGTTGAAAAAGTTAGTTGTTGAGTCAAAAACAGCTCAACCGATTGAATTGGATGAGGAATCGGTCGACCACCAGCTCAACCGGTCGAGGTTCGGGTCAACCCCCAGCTCAACCGGTCGAGGGTGCAAAAAAAACTTCCTCTTTCTTCTAGAACGGTTGTTCAACCGGTCAAGGTTGAACCTCAACCGGTTGAGGTCTGGTCGAGGTCTAATGGTCATCTGCCAAGCATTAAATGCTAACGACTAGTCAACCGATCGACCCCCAACTCGACCAGTCGAACCCCCAACGACTAGTTTGGCTTTTTTCTTCTATAAAAAGGCTCTAATTTTCATTGTTTTAAGAGTTTAACCTTCCTAAACATTTCTTGAATATATTTGAGCCTTGGAAGAGTGTTTTTGAGTGCACCATTGTTCTAAAACTTACATATCTTTAGTGCACCATTCAATCCTAGTTTTCTTGTATCATTTGAGCTTAAAGTTTTTGTACTAGGATTTTGTGAGATCATTTATTTGTAAATATTTGAGAGGAAGTTTCTCAAGTGTGGGGTATCACTTGAGGGGTTGTTTAAGAGTGAGATATCTCTAGGGTGCTTCGAGACAAAAGTCCAAGAGGGTGAATTGGAACCACAATCCAATTGTATTGCTTGAAGGCTTGATTTTGGAAGCCTTGAATTAGTGGAACCTTAAGCTTGGGATTGAAGTTAGAGGAGAGTGGATGTAGGTCGGGTTGCGTCGAACCATTATAAAATCTTGTGTTTTGCATCTATCCCATACTCTTTTAATTTATATGCAATTGTCTTTATATTGTTTATTATATACTTGCATATAATTGTCTCTTACAATCACATAGTTTAAATTAGAAAAAAGATACCATCACCTTATTATATACTTGCATATAATCGGTCGACCACCAGCTCAATCGGTCGAGGTTCGGGTCAACCCCCAGCTCAACCGGTCGAGGGTGCAAAAAAAACTTCCTCTTTCTTCTAGAACGGTTGTTCAACCGGTCAAGGTTGAACCTCAACCGGTTGAGGTCTGGTCGAGGTCTAATGGTCATCTGCCAAGCATTAAATGCTAACGACTAGTCAACCGATCGACCCCCAACTCGACCAGTCGAACCCCCAACGACTAGTTTGGCTTTTTTCTTCTATAAAAAGGCTCTAATTTTCATTGTTTTAAGAGTTTAACCTTCCTAAACATTTCTTGAATATATTTGAGCCTTGGAAGAGTGTTTTTGAGTGCACCATTGTTCTAAAACTTACATATCTTTAGTGCACCATTCAATCCTAGTTTTCTTGTATCATTTGAGCTTAAAGTTTTTGTACTAGGATTTTGTGAGATCATTTATTTGTAAATATTTGAGAGGAAGTTTCTCAAGTGTGGGGTATCACTTGAGGGGTTGTTTAAGAGTGAGATATCTCTAGGGTGCTTCGAGACAAAAGTCCAAGAGGGTGAATTGGAACCACAATCCAATTGTATTGCTTGAAGGCTTGATTTTGGAAGCCTTGAATTAGTGGAACCTTAAGCTTGGGATTGAAGTTAGAGGAGAGTGGATGTAGGTCGGGTTGCGTCGAACCATTATAAAATCTTGTGTTTTGCATCTATCCCATACTCTTTTAATTTATATGCAATTGTCTTTATATTGTTTATTATATACTTGCATATAATTGTCTCTTACAATCACATAGTTTAAATTAGAAAAAAGATACCATCACCTTATTCAGCGCCCCCCCCCCCCCCCCCCCCCCCTTTTCTAAGGTGATTACCATAGGTTGGATTAGCCTATTTTTTCTAACAATATTTAACTAGAACCTCAACGAAGGTGAATGAAATTAATCATAAAATTATAACAAGAATTGTATAAAAGGTTTTTCTTATTTCTCGTTGTTGTTAGATGGATGGTTTTCCTTGTATGTTAAGATTTAAAAAATTTATGATGTGAAAAAGTCAACCATATTGATATAGTATCATATTAAATTTTGAATTTGGAGGCTTTAATAGATGATAAATATGATTTAATAGGATTTAAAGTGAAAAGTCAACCATATTGATATAGGATCATATTAAATTTTGAATTTGGAGGCCTTAATATATGATAAATATGATTTAAATAAATAAAATAAAGGTAAAAAATGATTAGGATATAAAATAATGAGATTATGGTATAAAAGAAAAAAAAATTAAAATATAAAATCAAAAATCAAAATATAAAATATAGAGGGTACAAAATAATGGAACCACAACAAGGTTTAAAAAATGAGGATATATTGTTGATATATCCTCAAATTTTTGGTTATGACTAAAATATTAAAAAAAAATTTAATAAAGACATTAATTTAGTTATTTATTTTTAAATTTCATTTAATTTATTATTAAAAACAAAAAAAATCATGAATTAAATACAAATATAATAACTATATATATATAAAGATAGATAAATTATCATTTTAGTATTAAAGTTATTATTAAAATCAAGAAATTATGATTTTAGTATTAAACATATTTTCAAATATCACCTATTAATATTATAAAATATCATAAATTATATTATTTATATATCAATTTCTTCGTATCTCAATTATAATATGTGTATTATTACTTCTTATATTATTTTTTATAAATTTTTCAATATTTAACTAATTATTGTTTCATCGATATTTTTCGATATGATCCAATATATTCATAAAATCAAAATATTTTAACAGAACAAAAAATTATAAAATCTAAATACCAATGCTACAAAATAGTGAAACCATAACAAAAACCAATAAAATCTAAATGCTCCATGGAAAAGGTTCGGAATAAGTGTGATAATTCTCATTATGATATTTGGGATATGACAAATATTTTTTTTTTTGCTTATTCAATTAGGAGGAAATGATTTTTCAGATAAATTATATATAAGATGGTATTGTACTTTTTCCTCCTTTGCTTTCTTCAAATGACTTCTAACGTCTTTACTAATAAAATTATCATTTTAATTTAAAACCAAATTCTAAAAAAAAAAAAAAAAAAACCCTAAAAATAACTTCAACAACTAACATTTCAGGCCAAATTCACAAAGGCTAACTAATATTATCCAGGGCAATTTTAAATCAAATTCACGTAAGTCCTAAAATCTAATAGAGGAACCACTTTTTGGTCAAAGACTTACAGGCTGTTGTCATTTCCAGACAGTAGTAAATGTACATGCCACTGACCCATGAGTCATCCCATCAACGTTTAAAGTCCCAATAAATTATTTGCTTGTTTGGAAGACTAACACTTTCCAATAAAGCTGTTTCAAATTCACTCCCGTCAACTGTGAAAAAGTCTGTATGTCCATTAATGTGACTCTTTACCCTTGCATCTCCTTCACTCTTCCCGTTGAACAAGAGGAGATTCAAAGAAACCTTTCATCTCTCTTTTTTGTTGGAAGTTGCAAGACTCTGGATTATGAGGTAACCTTCAGACGATGCATCTTCTTGTACACTTTTTTTTTTCCTTTTTCACGTGTTTCCTCCACTCTTAGTAAAACCAAATGAATTTCTCAAGGAAAAAGAAATTGGCCCTATCTTCTTCCAGTTAGTCATGATGCAGTGAAAAAATTAAACGCCCAAAGAGAATCACTATCTGTGGATCCATTCTATTTTCTCCTCTTCTGATTTCCTTGTTGCCATCTTTTCAACCGTGTGGTAAATGGGACGGTGTGATGTGTGAGCAAGCGATGATTTCAAGGAAAAGTTCATCATATCTCAACTATTAACCTTCTGGTTTGCTTGTTTGTCCTAGTGTGTTTTCTTTTCTTTCTTTTTCTTTTTCTTTTTTCCTGATTTTTTTATCATATACAAAAACTAATCTAGGTGATTTGTTTATTGTATGTAATACTAATCCATTATATTTTGTTTCCATGGGATGAAGGCTCTATAAGTTGAGTTGGACTCTTTTATGATTGGCTTTAATGTTTCATGATTAGATTTATTCTTTGAGTGTTGGCTGAGAGTGGGATCAAAACATTCCTCAAGCACTTTGGAAGCTCTTTTGAACACGAACTTCAGTAACATTAATGGCTCCTTCGTCTGGGGGTATGCTGTTGGCTTCAACATCTTTTGATGTTGTGATTTAATTTTTATGAATGATATACCTTCCTTTGGAGACTATCTTTGGATTATATATGTCAAGAAATCAATAGTTTGATTTCTCATTGCAATGAGGTAGTTTTGAATATTGGATTATATATGTCAAGTATGACTCTCGTGTTTTGAAGTGTGTAAAATAAATATACCTTATAATATATATATTCTTTTTTAGAAAATAATTTATTTATTTTTACAAAATGCTAAGGTGCCAAAATCAATTATTGAATTTCAGAATTTGAAATTTGGACCATTGAATGTATATGAGGAGATTTAGAATATTGAATAAGGGTATAAATAAATGAGATAAGGAATAAATGTATAAATAAATGAGACTTGAAGATGTATATATATGATATTACCTATTTTGTGGGGTTTGATGCCCACTGAAAAATGTTTTGTTTGACATTCTAGATGGATCCCATATTTTTTTATTTTTTTTTTATATATAGCCATAATACCCAACTTCTTCCATATTTGTTTACTTTAATTTTCAACCCCTTTTGGATTCTTAAAGTTCATTATGGATTTCTGTTGGGACTATATAAAATATGTTGTTTTATTTTATTTTTTTCTATTAGCTTGCTCTTATGTTTAAAAAGTATTAGTCCAAATGACAATAATAATTATGAAATTAGAAATTATCCAAGTTGGTTATGCTTTAATTATTCACCCAAACAACTACCTTTATGATTTCACTTTAATATGAAAAATATTGTAGTGCTTAAGAAGTTAATATAACCATTTTAGGATGTTAAGGAGGAGATATTAGGAGCTGATTAATCATGAGATGGAAAATAGAAATTTTCTATAAATATTTACATTTTGAATTCTAAGTTTTTTTTACTTTGAATTTTAAACAACTACGTTCATTTATAATTGAAAATGATAAGCAATGACATTTTTTCTCTAATTGTTTTTTTGTAGTATAGGTTATTTCTTATGGATGAAAATTGTCAATGGCATGAGCAAAGTCGGAAAAAGGCAGGGGTACTTGAAAGAGAGGTATGCAATTGACTATATTTTATACATTTGATTACAATTCAATCATGATTTAATTAACTTATAATTATTTTAAGACATAAAGTAAAGAAGATGAGCAATCCTTAAAACTTAGAATTGAATTGATGTTGAGCTTCTAATAAAGAATATTAATATTATGGGCTCACACTTATTATACATTTTCAGACCAAAGAAATATATCAAATTATAATTTTTGGAGACTTTTTTTTTTTTTTACTAAAAGTCCAAGACCTAACACTAGCATTAAGCTCTAATGCTATATATTAAAACTTTAACCCCATTAAAACTTTGACCCCACCCATTTATTTGTTGAGATCCAAAATGTTGCGTTTTCTCAAATTTTGGCCCTTGAAAGAAATGTCAAGCACAATTATAGGTTATTATTAGTGGTAGCAAGTTGCTATAACATAGTTAAAAATTTTGGTCATTATAAGCTATTATTTAGTTATTTAGTTTTGAAGACATGGTTTTGGAGCTAAAGTTTTGACAATTGATTAACCTCTAATAGGGGGAGATAAGAGAGATCTAGTTTTTACTTAAAAAGTATTTAGGAAAATTCTATGGTACCACTTCGATACCATACCAAAAAAAAAGTCTTGGCCATTGGAACAATTTTCCTCTCGCTATATAAATAATTATTAATTATCCATGTGTATTTTGATTAAATCTCTACCATGGATTGAAATTTCGATTTTTATCAAAGATATTTTATGAATTAAAATCAATTTGATAAGATAAATTATTAATAATTTTAATTATTTCAATAAATTAATATTAATAGAAAAAGTTGTTATCACATGTTTTTTAAAAAAAATTAGAAATTAAATCTCAAATAAAATATTTTATATAAATTAATTTAAATTTTCATTTAAAATGTAATAAAATTCTAGACTTTTGAATGTTTGAATGATAAAAATTTTAGTGTTAGAAAAGTTAGAAGCGCTTTTTAAAATTACTATCAAATATATACTTAATTATATTTTACTTTCTTTATATCTGCAAGGTAATGGAAATAGGATAATATCCAATAATGAAGTTTATTGGTAAACACTATGCAATAGTGGAAATTAGATATTAGAATAAAATAAATAAATAAATTACGAGATATATATATATATATATATATATATATATATATATATATATATATATATATATATGAGATACTGTAGCATTGCAATCTTGTAGAAGTAAAAAATAAAAAATAATAAATAAATAAATAAATTATGAAATATATATGATACTGCAACACTGCAATCCTATAGATGTAAAAAATGATAAATAATAAATAAAATAACAAATAAATAAACAATAATAATAATAATGCAACACTCAAGCCTAAAGACTCACCTTGTTGCAAATAATGAAATGTAGATAATATCCAATAGTGGAAATTAAATATTAGAATAAAATAAATAAATAAATTATGGGATATATATGATAATGCAACATTGCAATCCTGTAGAAGTAAAAAATAATAATGAAACACAAATTCGAACCTAAGTCTATCATTTTAAAGAGTCCCTTATTATCACTAAAGTACCAACACTTGATATGATATAAAATACAATTTATTAGTGTTATATTGTTTATTTCAAATTGTGAATGTTGACTTGTGTATAAAATAATAATAAAAATTTGAGGGACAATAAAAGACGTTTTTTTAATAATTATCTTTCTAATTAAATTTTGATTTGTTTAAATATTTAATTAAAGTATGAGTATATGTTACTCATTAAAATTAAATTAAATTCTTTTGGTCAGTGCAAAATGATACAAATGAAGAGAACTAGGAGAGTACTAATGGGTAGAAGACCTTGACTGTATTTGGATACGCTTATGAATTACAAGAGGGACCCTAGCCATTCTATAAACGAACATGTGATTCATGTGGTTAATATGATCAAGTGTTTGGAAGTGGAATATATTTTTTAGCCAGGCCATAAAAGGAGAATTTTACAAATGTCATTAACGGAATCTGAGGATAAAGTTTTAGAAAATATGTGGGAATTTGTTCAAGAAGGGTCTCATGATTTGACAAATAGGTCTTTTGATGATGTAGTAGCTCTTTTCAAGGAACATTGACAAATATACTCCGTGAAGAATATGCCATTAGACGAACAACGGTGCTTTCTATTTCTCCTAACTCGCAAAATGTAAGTTTTTCAAATTCTATTGGGCATAAAAATCTTAGAGGGTTATGGTGATTGAAAACAAGTTCTAGAGTTATAGAAGACACTGTGTATAATCCTAGCATTGCTCCTTTTAGTTTCAAGGGAGAAGATTAGTTTTTTTTTCTTTCTATATATTACATTTTCTTTTATGTTTTGTACATAAAATGTAAATAATTTGATATGCAAGACACGACATGTATATTTATCTTGTTGATGTGGCTTAGAAGAAAAAGAATTTTTTAGCTCGCATTGCATTGTTAAGTTGTATGCAAGATGATCTCATGATTATGAGGTATACCAAATTGCTCATGAGATGTGGGAAGCTTTAAAAGAAAAGGATGGTGGACTTTTAGCTACGAAGTTGAGAGCACTTGTAACGAAATTTGGAAATTACAAAATGCGATTGAACCATACAATGAAACATCTTAGGGAAATGAAAAGAATGATAAAGAGAGCTTAAGACATCCGGACATGTCCTCACTAATGACCAACAGGTTGAGGCAGTCCATTATAGGCATCTCTTTTTAAGGGATAGAAGTCCATGCTGACTTGTGAACTGAACCTTATAGGTTGACAAGATGTGTAAGAATGGAGTGTTGGCTATAAAAAAGGATTAGATCATCACTTCTCATATTATATAGGGAAACTTGTGTTTCACAAGCCCCATTTCCCAATAATATTGTTTTCAAAACCCAAGTTTGCATAACCTAAGATATGTCCACCATTTCAAGAAAAATTTTCCTTTTCATGCACTATATACTGTTTATAATTGCATTTTTGAAAATACCCCTCCATGCATCCCTGTCGGCAACCATCATCCTCCGGACATGTCCTCACTAATGACCAACAGGTTGAGGCAGTCCATTATAGGCATCTCTTTTTAAAGGATAGAAGTCCATGCTGACTTGTGAACTGAACCTTATAGGTTGACAAGATGTGTAAGAATGGAGCGTTGGCTATAAAAAAGGATTAGATCATCACTTCTCATTTTATATAGGGAAAGTTGTGTTTCGCAAGCCCCATTTCCCAATAATATTGTTTTCAAAACCCAAGTTTGCATAACCTAAGATATGTCCACTATTTCAAGAAAATTTTTTCTTTTCATGCACTATATATTGTTTATAATTGCATTTTCGAAAATACCCCTCCATGCATCCCTGTTGGCAACCATCACCCGTCTCCATGTCACTGGAAGTTGTGCTTTTAATAAACACGAAAATCTAAAATTTAAAAGTTATCAAATTTGCAAAACCCACAGAACACCTAACCCGATAAACTTTGAAATTTGGGGAAACGCTCTTATCATTTCCTCTTATTTTGCCCTAACCTGATTTGCATTTTCATGGCTCGTTTGCTCTGCATTTTCATAACTCTCTGTCACTTCCTCTCATTTCGTCTCATTTTGGTCTAGCCCTAATGTCTCTTTTCACGAGCTGACCAGTCCTTTAACGTACTATTAAAACTATTGCCCTTTAGGCTTAAATAATAAATTACGACATATTTGTAATATATTTTCCTTATTTCATGTTGTAGGTTAAGTTACCAAAATCCCGCTGCTTGGGAAAAAATTCCAATCAATCATAGATACATTCCTGGTGGATAAGAAAAATGTCATCATTGATATGGGATTCGGGGAATTGCTGCAGCTTGGGTGCAAAGAGTTGCGTTATGAACTAATAATGTGGATAGTCCCTAATTACGACATTGGCTACCATCGCTTATGTATGTAAACAAAAGTTATTGTCCCAGTCATGCCCAAAGATGTTAGGGAGGTGCTCGGCATCCCGGACAATGGCGTTGACATTCTCATTTACAATAGGCGCGACACACCCAACTGCACATACGACATTAAAATATTAGAAGATAATTTGCGTGATCTACTAGTTGGCAAAGAATTCATTGTTGTCCTAGTCATGCCCAAAGATGTTAGGGAAGTGCTCGGCATCCCGGACAATGGCATTGACATTCTCATTTACAATAGGCGCGACACACCCAACTGCACATACGACATTAAAATATTAGAAGATAATTTGCGTGATCTACTAGTTGGCAAAGAATTCATGAAGTCCTTTCTCATTTTCGCCTGTGCCACTATCCTTACCCCCAACTCAAAATAAAAAGGTATGCATGACTTGTGGGACACGATTTGGGATAATGATGTGGGGGTGCGCAAAAATTGGAACAAGCTTGTTCTCTAATATGTGGAGGATGGGATAAGGGACTATCGTAATAGTAACCCAACATACATTAGAGGTTGTGTGTTGTTTCTTCAGGTATTGCGTTCTCACCCTCTCCACATTAACATCATGCATCTATCAAATTAATTTATTCTATTGTTGATATTTTAATATCTTCTCTAACCCACTTATATTTGTTTCCCATTGCACAGATTTTCTATATCACTAAGTTCTATATGATGTCTTTTCAAGTTGAAGTGCGCAATCCACTAAAGGGGTGTAAATGGATGTTCAAGAAGGCTGTGACAGCAAACAAGTTACACCTACCCCTAGGCAGAGATTTAAACACAGTGAAAAGGCTTGTCAAGCCCATTTTCAAATCCCCCTTCGTCTCTCAATGTGTTAAACTATTTCCTAAAATCAGCCATCAAGAAAGGTTGGTTACTGATTATGCATTGGCGAAAGATGGTGAGCCAAGGTACTTCACATGAATTCACCATCTATTGTTAATGCGAGCATTATTGTCAAAGTTTATGGCTATTGACTTAACGCATTTTTTACATTGCAGTGGGATCTTGTGCGATATGCATGGCACATACATCACACGGGATGAGCTTTCTTCGCTTAATGGAGGTCGTTGGGTACAGTGTGGTATGTGTCAAATCTTTCGACTAGGCCCATTGTGGTTAAATAAGAATCACATTATTTTGTTTTTTGGTAATTAACATGTGTACATTTTCAGATTATCGGAGTGGTGTGCCGAATGCTGAAAACAGAACAAGCAAGACCACCACGCACACTATTTTGACCCATCCTTCTCCGTGAGGCCTTAATCATAATACTTTAATGCGTTTCTCTATTATTTTAAATTGGAGACTATGTGGTGAGCTGTAAAAACAAATGGACAGGTGGTGCTGACCAACCTTACGACAAAGACAAAAAAGCATGAAATAAGAGACCGATGTCGAATGTTCCTTGATGGACATGATTTCCCAAGTTGTGAGTTGGACATGATTTCCCAAGCATGAAATATGTTGGACATGATTTCCCAAGTTGTGAGTTGGTACTTCAAACCTACTACAATGGAATCAGAGCCAAATCATCTCTTTCATTTATTTAACAAATTATTTTGCCCTACTGACCTATTAATGGAAATGTCATCAATTCTTATGTAGCTTTTCTTTCCCGTCTGCGACAACAACCATTGACACGTGCACGTGCTCAATATTCCAGCCTCGAGAGTCAAAATCTTATCTTTGTTGCCTTTAAGAAGGGGTAATGGGATAAGTGTCATATTGAGACGATTATCTGAGGCAATTGATAAAGCATTTCATGCTCATGGCATGCTTAGGCGATTGGAGGTCTTAAAATTCGTGCATGTGCAACCCCAAATTGTGCAACAACAAAATGGGTAGATTACTTTCGCCATTATAATTATATGTATCATGAACTATGTGGTAGTGATGTATTTGTATTTTATGCTTGATGTATACATATGATTAATGTAATGCAATTGGTGGTGTAGATATGATTGTGGCATGTTCGCAATCAAATACATGCAACATTGGAACGGGGTCACACTAGCACATTCAATCGCGGAGGTAAGCACAACCAATACTTTAGAAATTGGTTTTTTTGAAGTTTTTCCAAACCAACCCATGATTTTGGTGTGTGTTGTGCAGGACAAGATGCATCTATATCGATTGAGGCTGGTCATTACCTTGGTTACGAATACGGCAAACAATGCTAGAGAGAAGGTCATGAAGGCATGTCGAATGTGATGTATGAGGGTTGTGACATTTTAGTTAGTTGCAATTTATGAAATACTACGAGTCGCCTATAAAAGACAATGTCAAAGAGAAGGGAAAGACGTGTTTGTATATGATCATGGTTTGCTTTATTTGTTTGTTAATAGTGTCTGCCATTGTGCACCAATTTATGCTAACACAATAATGCACATTGGGACAACAGTGGAAACATTTGTCAGGGATTATTTGGTGGGATTTGTTGAACTTCTAATCATCCCTTTGTCTTTTATTCCATGATGCTCCATTAAGTTTATTGTTCATGCTTATTGTCTTCTGTTTTACAGGAAAGGTTGAGCAGAGCCATAAATTGGCCGATGTTAAGTGCATCAGCAAGGCTAAGTGTGATTAATAGAGGCCACCTACAGTAGGGGAGGTCACTGATGGCACCTTACTTGCCTGAGAGTGGGGTTGGTGGTGGCGGCAGTCCATAATCAGAAGGTGGGGCCCTCTATGCTATTGTGATGCTCAAATCAGTTTTAGGTTGCACTATTATTATCTACTATATTTTGTTTGTTTTAGATAAAACTACTTCTTAGCTTCATGTCACCTTCTTTTCCCTTCTTTCTATTCTCATGATTATTATTATTATTATTATTATTATTTTTCTTAATTGCAAACGACAATTGGAAAACATAATTGTTGACAACCATGAAGACACCATGACGAAGACGAGCAATGTTACTTCGGAATCGTGGCTGCTGCTGGAAAAAGGGATGTGATCATAAGACATTCTCATCATCACTCAGACTTTATAATGTAACTGTTCATATTTTGATTTTTGTTTGTAAATTTAGGCATGCCCAATACAAAAGCTCTCTAAAAACTATATAGATGCATCATAATTGGTTTTTTTGGTTTACCATTTTTACTTTGGGCACCCATTGCATACTTTTGATATATTTGGGTTGTGCCCCCTCTTCTGTTAGGTGCTTTTAGATTAATTTATCAGTGACTAAAAAAAATACATTGGCATATGAAATTTTGGTTGAGCTAAAGAGGTTACTCCATGACCTCTTTGCAGGTGCATGGTTCTATGAGAGCCATGCAATATGAGAAACTATTGCCTAGGTTGAAGAACTTGCTTTCTATTCTGCATACTATTTGACCAAGGTAATTCTACTATATGAGAGGTGAAGCTAGAATTTTTAAGTTTGTTTCAGAAGCCATCTTTGTCATGTATGTTTAGGAATTCTGTTCGGTATGATATATTTTTCTTTCAACTTCATTCATACTGGACCTATGTTTCTCCCAATGCATTACATGCAGGCTTATTCTTCATTTTGCTTGCTGGTAGGAGGTTATCACCCTTTCTAATAATAGCTGATTATGCTATTACATAATTCATTGCAGTACAATGTGTTTGATATTGGCTTTATAACTACGGACGACTTCACAAATGTAGACATATTGGAAGCAACTTACCCAGCTGTTGCAAAGAGGTTATATAATGATTGGATTAATGGTCCTCTAGTTCCCATAGTTACTAGTTTGCTTGGAAAGGTTCCTGCTATGAAGTTTAATGGTTTCAATTCCCAGTAACTGGAATTTCTGCGCACGAGTTGTAGGAATATGATTTATATTCTTCTAATTGCAGGGTTGGAGATCTGGTGCAGTTACTACCTTGGGTAGGGGTGGGAGTGATTTGACAGCCACATCCATTGGTAGAGCCTTAGGCTTGCAAGAGATTCAGGTACGATCAACCCCTTAGCGCATGGAAACTGAAAGTCCTGTGGCCATTTGCAGTCCTTTTTGTATGTGGACCATGTTTTTTCGGAATTGATTCACAATGTTCTCTAGTTATAATTGATAAGGATGAGGCCGATTTTAGATGTAAATACTTAATATATTTTTATGGAGCAAGGGTGCTTCCTACGTTCACCATATTGACTTGCGAT